>NW_024387384.1:397464-444964 GCF_900408965.1 Simochromis diagramma
GGGACGTACTGTTGGATGAGGCCATCCACATTACACCAGGGCCTGTGCTACTCGATGATACCATACACATTTCACCAGGGATTGTGTTGCCGGATGATGCTTTCCAGAAAACACAAGGGCCTTTACTACTGGCTGAGGATATTCACATTACACCAGGGCCTGTGGTGCTGGCCAATATAATCCACATTTCACCATGGCCACTGTTGTTGGCTGAGGCCATACACATTACACAAGGGACAGTGCTTCCTGTGAGGCCATCTTCACCACACAAGGGTCTGTGCTTTTGGCTGAGGCGATCCACATTACATCACGGCCTGTGATGCCGGCTTCTACCATCCACATTACACCAGGGACAGTGATTGCTGTGTGGCCATCTTCACCCCACCAGGGCCTCTGCTGTCCGTTAATGCCATCCACATTACACCTGGGCCTCTGGTGCTGACCGATATCATGCACATTTCACCAGGGCCAGTGGTGTTGGCAAAGGCCATTCACATTACACCAGGGTGTGTGGTGCTGACCAATACCGTCCATATTTCACCAGGGACAGAGTTGTTAGATGAGGTCATCCACATTACAACAGGGCCTGTGCTACTGGCTGAGGACAATTACATTTCACCAGGGCCTGTGGTCATGGCTGAGGACAACTACATTTCTTCAGGGCCTGTGGTCATGGCTGAGGACATTCACATTACACCAGGCCCTGTGGTGCTGGCCAATACCATCCACATTTCACCAGGGCCAGTGTTGTTGGATGAGGCCATTCACATTACACCAGGGCCTGTGGTGCTGGCCAATACCATCCACATTACGCCAGGGCCAGTGGTGTTGGCTGAGGACATTCACATTACACCAGGGCCTGTGGTGCTGGCTAATACCATCCACATTTCACCAGGGCCAGTGTTGTTGGATGAGGCCATCCAAATTACACCAGGGACAGTGGTTCTTGCGAGACCATCATCACCACACCAGGGCCTGTGGTGCTGGCTGATACCATCCACATTTCACCAGGGCCACTGTTGTTGGCTGAGGCCATACACTTTTCATCAGGGACAGTGCTTCCTGTGAGGCCATCTTCACCACACCAGGGCCTGTACTTTTGGATGAGGCCATCCACATTACACCAGGGCCTTTGGTGCTGGCCAATACCATCCACATTTCACCAGGCCCTTTGGTGCTATGCGAAACCATCCACATTTCAACAGGGCTTGTGTTGCTGGCTGATGACATCCACAACACAGAAGGGCCTGTGATACTGGCTGATGCCATCCACATTACACCAGGGCCAGTGGTGTTGGCTGAGGCCATCCACATTACACCAGGGCCTGTGGTGATGGCTAATACCATCCACATTTCACTAGGGCCAGTGTTGTTGGATGAGGCCATCCGCATTACACCAGGGACAGTGGTTCTTGCGAGGCCATCATCAACACAACGGCCTGTGGTGCTGGCTGATACCATCCACATTTCACCAGGGCCACTGTTGTTGGCTGAGGCCATACACTTTTCATCAGGGACAGTGCTTCCTGTGAGGCCATCATCACCACACCAGGGCCTGTGGTGCTGGCTGATACCATCCACATTACACAAGGGCCAGTGCTGCTAGCCTTCCACATTACCCAAGGGCCTGTGTTGCTGGCCAAAACCATCCACATTTCAGAAGGGCCAGTGGTGTTGCTGGCTGATGCCATTCACAATACTCAAGGGCCTGTGCTACTGGCTGATGCCATCTACATTACACCAGGGCCTGTGGTGCTGGCCAATACCACCGACATTTCACCAGGGCCAGTGTTGTTTGCTGAGGCCATCCACATTACACCAGGGCCAGTGCTCCCTCTGAGGCCAACTTCACGACAGCAGGGCCTGTGCTGCTGTCTGAGGTCATCTACATTTCACCAGCATCTGTGTTGCTGGCTGATGTGATCTACATTACACAAGGGCCTGTGCTACTCGTTGATGCCATCCACATTAAACCAGGGCCAGTGGTGTTGGCTGAGGACATTCACATTACGCCAGGGCCTGTGGTGCTGGCCAATACCATCCACATTACACCAGGGACAGTGCTTCCCGTGAGGCCATCTTCACCACACCAGGGACTGTGCTGTTGGCTGAAACCATCCACATTACATCAGGGCCATTGGTCCTTGCCGATGTCATCCACATTTCACCAGGGCCAGTGGTATTGGCTAAGGCCATCCACATTACACCAAGGTCTGTGGTGCTGGCCATTACCATCCACATTCCACCTGGGCCAGTGTTGGTAGATGAGGCCATCCACATTACAACAGGGCCTGTGCTACTGGCTGAGGCCATCCACATTATACCACGGCATGTGCTCCCTGTGAGGCTATCGTCACCACACGAGGGCCTGTGGTGCTGGCTGATACCATTCACAATACTCAAGGGCCTGTGCTGCTGGCTGAGGCCACCTATATTTCACGAGGGCCTGTGTTGATGGCTGATGCCATTCACATTACACCAGGGTGTGTGGTGCTGACCAATACCATTCATATTTCACCAGGGACAGAGTTGTTAGATGAGGCCATCCACATTACACCTGGGCCTCTGGTGCTGACCGATATCATGCACATTTCACCAGGGCCAGTGGCGTTGGCTAAAGCCATTCACATTACACCAGGGTGTGTGGTGCTGACCAATACCATTCATATTTCACCAGGGACAGAGTTGTTAGATGAGGCCATCCACATTACAACAGGGCCTGTGCTACTGGCTGAGGACATTTATATTTCACCAGGGCCTGTGGTCATGGCTGAGGACATTCACATTTACATCAGGGCCTGTGGGCAATCAATTCCAGGGCCAGTGTTGTTGGATGAGCCAGCACATTACCACCAGGTCCTGTCGTGCTGGCCAATACCATCCACATTACACCAGGGCCGTGGGGTTGGCTGAGGACATTCACATTACACCAGGGCCTGTGGTGCTGGCTATACCATCCACATTTCACAGGGCCAGTGTTGTGATGAGGCCATCCACATTACCACCAGGGCCGTGGTGCTGGCAATACCATCCACATTTCACCAGGGCCAGTGTTGTTGGATGAGGCCATTCACATTCACCAGGCCTGTCGTGCTGGCAATACCATCCACATTACACCAGGGCCACTGGTGTTGGCTGAGGACATTCACATTACACCAGGGCCTGTGGTGCTGGCTAATACCATCCACATTTCACCAGGGCCAGTGTTGTTGGATGAGGCGATCCACATTACAACAGGACCTGTGCTACTGGCTGAGGCCATCCACATTATACCACGGCATGTGCTCCATGTGAGGCCATTATCACCACACCAGGGCCAGTGTTGTTGGCTGAGGACATTCACATTACGCCAGGGCCTGTGGTGTTGGCCAATACCATCCACATTTCACCAGGGCCAGTGTTGTTGGATTAGGCCATTCACATTACACCAGGGCCTGTGGTGCTGGCAAATACCATCCACATTACGCCAGGGCCAGTGGTGTTGGCTGAGGACATTCACATTACACCAGGGCCTGTGGTGCTGGCTAATACCATCCACATTTCAACAGGGCCAGTGTTGTTGGATGAGGCCATCCACATTACACCAGGGACAGTGGTTCTTGCGAGGCCATCATCAACACACCAGGGCCTGTGGTGCTGGCTGAAACCATCCACATTACATCAGGGCCATTGGTCATTGGCGATGTCATCCACATTTCACCAGGGTCAGTGTTGTTGGCCATTTCCATCCACATTTCACCTGGGCCAGTGTTGCTAGATGAGGCCATCCACATTACAACAGGGCCTGTGCTACTGGCTGAGGCCATCCACATTATACCACGGCATGTGCTCACTCTGAGGCCAACTTCACGACAGCAGGGCCTGCGCTGCTGTCTGAGGTCATCTACATTCACATTACACCAGGACCTGTGGTGCTGGCCAATACCATTCACATTACACCAGGGCCTGTGGTGCTGGCCAATACCATCCACATTACACCAGGGCCAGTGGTGTTGGCTGAGGACATTCACATTACACCAGGGCCTGTGGTGCTGGCTAATACCATCCACATTTCACCAGGGCCAGTGTTGTTGGATGAGGCCATCCAATTTACTCCAGGGACAGTGCTTCGGTGAGGCCATCATCACAACACCAGGGCCTCTGCTGCGCGTTGATGCCATCCAAATTCCACCTGGGCCTCTGGTGCGGACCGATATCATGCACATTTCAACAAAAGGCCCAGTGGTGTTGGCTAAGAGATGTCAGCTTCAGGAAATTCGGCCTGGGCCGTCAGCAGTGCCTTTTTCAGTTCTGTGACCGGTGCGTTCTTGTCCCTCTGTGACCTATTGTTTAGGCCAAAGGCTAAGACAATTGTTTCCACTTCTACGCCGGAAGTGGCTTTTTCTAGTAGGGTCTGTGCATGGCACCATTTTGCACCGGGGAAGCTGTCAATTTGCACGTTCTCCGCTGAAAAGGATGGGAGTGTGCTTACATTTGAATCCCCCATAATCAGTGATGATTTCCTGATGTGGAGGCTCCAATCCTGTAGTTTCCTCTGCGTGTTTGGGTGTCTCGTGGGAAGGTTCTGATGTTCAGCAGGTGGAACAGGTGTAGGGGGAGGAGACTGGGAGGACTCCTCCATTCTCCTCGTTTGGAGGCGGGTCTGCACGCAGGATTTCAGTCTGTCCTGTGTGGTGCGTGGCAGGCCGGGGTGTGCAGTTGTGGGGGGTCCAGGCGTTGTTTTATTGTCCTTCATGGGCCTGGTGGGGATGGTGGCGTCCCCCTGAGTGAGGTCCATTACCTCGGTCACGATGTCATCTCGCGGTTGTGGGGACTGAGTGGGCGGGGGCGGCCCCTCCTCAGCGGAGGTCGTGCGAAGCGCGGCGAGTACTCTCTGAACCCTCCGGTCTTTTGGTGACATTGGTACAGGTTCAGGAGAATCCTCATGGGGGGTGGGGGTGATGGGTCTTAGATCGCTGTCCTCATCCCCCTCGTGTTCTAGGAGAGGTGACCAGTCACTTCTGATGGGGTCCGTCATAGTGGTCGCCGTCGCCATTGTGACAGAGCGCGCCGCAGGTGGAGCATGCACCTGTGCGGTAATCGTCACGGCCCGGCTGGCCTTGGGTTGTGGTGCGGCAGGTTGTGGGGTCGGTTGCAACACTTCTGTCAGAGGTTCGGCCGAGTCGAGTGTTATGAGGTCCTCGCTCACCTCTGGTTGTCGTGTTGGTGCGCTGGTCACACGGCCCCGTCCTGTCGATTCGGTGTCCGCTCTCCGGTCTGCCAGACTCGCTATGATGGCTGCCTGGGTTTGGTCCAGCGACTCCGGTCGGAGACGGCGGCCCAGGTTGCGCTTGGCCCAGGATGACGCCACTTCAAAGGGTCCTTCCCAGTCCTGTTTGGGGAACTCAAAAAGGCGTTTTAGTTCCCCCTCCATAGCCACAGAATAATGATCGCGGAGGATTAAGACTGTTGTGTGTGCCCAATTCTTTGCATTATTCTCAATGCGAGTCTGTGTTTGTGTGCTGGGCGCAGCTGGCTTAATAACAGTCATTAAATTCTGGGCAATTTTGTTCAGGGAGGGTGGATATTTGTCCCTTGAAACGTTTTTGAGGTGATGAATAGATTTGATGAGTTTGTGAATAATCCGCACTTTAGCCGAAAAGTCTGGGTCATCAGATAGGGTTAGGGTTAGGGGTTAGGGTTAGGATGGGGAAGATAATCCCTTCTCCGAAAGGAAAAGGAGTGTGCACGGTCCATCCCTCCCTGCGGCCCTCCGTACCCGTCCCAGAAGACTTGGCGGTCACGTTGGCGGCGGCGGCCATAGCGTACCACCGTCCAGCCGTCATCCATGGCGTCCAGTATTTTTCTTTTTTTCTTTCTTTCAAAAAAAATTAAATGTGCTTCAAAAAATATTTATTTAATTTTAATGTGAACAAAAAACGCTTTCCAAAATGTGGAAAGGAAAAAGTCACGTAAAAACAGTAAACAACAAAAGAAGGTGTGCCAAAAAAAACTGTTTATTCAAAAATAAACACAAAAAACACAACGTTTCGACCGCACACGGTCTTCTTCAGGTGTGGCACACAGAAAACTGTAAGCTAGGTTAGCTGGCAACAGTTGGACTGGCAGAGATGTGCTCTCATCGAGTGCCGAGTGGAAAATGAGCTCCTGTGTGAGCTCCGCCTTTTATATTCTCCCCTCGGCTGTGTAAAATCCCATTCGTCTTTTTTAACTTTGGTTCGGTAAAAATGAATTTGGTCTTTATTTTTTAATCTGCATTACATTTTAACTGTTTTTTAGCCAAAAATAACATATTTGCACTCCATGAAATTACTGTTAATGAATTTTAAAGCCAAATTAATTTAATCACTGTTTTTATTCCCAATTTGTTTTTTTAATCCATTTTTAACTGTAAATAGTCTTGCAAACCCTATGAATTGTGCTGATAAATTTATGAACCCTGGTTTTTAGAATTTTTAAGCCAATTTTCCAATTTCTCACTAATTTAATTCCCCATTAGTAAATAATATATATCGAGGGTCAGGAGGTGGGGAGAAAGTGGTTAGGGTTAGGGCTAACATACAGGGCTGGGGTTAGGTTTAGGATAAGACAAAGGACTGGGGTTAGACTGACATAGGGCTTACATTGAGGTTAGGTTTAGGGATGGGGCTTGGGTTGGGGCTAGGGTAGTGTTGGGGAACAAAAAGTGGGGGTTTTGGGGTCAAAACTAAGTCGGGTTTAAATTAACATACTGACACAAATGGGGTTGAAGAGGTTGAGGTTAGGGTGGTATTAAGGGTTGGAAATTAACCAAAACCTTCTCCAATAAAAGTCTAATTCCATTTTACGTTAAGTCCCAGTGGTTCTTTAGTTCCCAATGTATAAATCCAATATCTCTCCCTCTTTTTTTGTTCCCAATCTGTCCAATCCATGCCCTGTTGTAGTCCAGCCATTCTCAGCGAATCCCAGCCATGCTTAAGAAAATGTACAACTAAAGGTGCATCAGGTTCCTTCTTTTTCCTGATGTTATACACATGTTGGTACAATCTACTGTACAAATCATTTCCAGTTTCACCCACGTACTTCTTTCCACACTTTGAGCAAAAAATAACATAAACACAATTCTTTGTTTGCGGGCTGAAACTCTGCATAACTGAAATAATAGTCCTGTCCTTTACATTTCTAACAAACTCCAGCTTTGTAAACAGGGCCTCCAAGTATCTCGGTTTGCTCGAGTTGAGCCGTGGAAGTCTGGCCCTTACAAACAGGTCAGCTAAGTTTTTGTTCCTCCGAAAGGCCGAAATGACTCTTGAATTCGGGATAAGAGCTGCCTGACCTATGACCTCATCAAAATGATTCTTCATATGTCTGTTAAAATACCTGCTGTTGGAGGAAAATGTACTAATGAGTGGGAGTAAGTCCCCCTTGACCTTCTCACTGTCCTCCTGAAAGGTCTTAAGACATTTCTTTAAAAATGGTCGGGAATATCCTCTTTCACGCAATGCCTTAAATAAGGTGATTACTGCCTGTCTAAAGTCCGTCGGTTGGGTGCAAATCCGCCGAAATCTGAGAAGCTGGGACTTAACGATGCCACGGAAAGTGTGTTTTGGGTGGAAACTAAATTTGTGTAACAGGGCGTGCGTGTCTGTACTTTTGAAGAAAACCTTGATATCGAGTTTACGGGTGATGTTAAACGTCGGCCCTTTGAACACCGTGGTGTCCAAAAAGTCTATGGCCTCCCTATTGATTTCAAATTTTAATTGAATTGATGGATCATGGGAATTCAACGTTTGCACAAATTCCGTAAATTCCAATTCAGAGCCGGTCCAAATCCCCCAAATATCATCCAAATATCTCAAATAATGGGCCGGCTTCTTTTTACACTTCGGGAGCACTTCTGCTTCCCAATTGGCCATGAATATATTTGCATACGCCGGTGCAAATTTCTTGCCCATTGCGGTTCCTTTAACTTGCAAATAAAATTGTTCATCAAACATGAAATCATTCTTTGTCAAATTAATTTCTAGCAACTGTAGCAATTCCTGATCAGGCCTTTTAGGATCCGGAAATTTCTGAAAAATATTCCTTACAGTAGCGATTCCCGCCTCAATTGGAATATTAGTGTACAAGTTGTCTACGTCCATGGAGAAAAAATAAAAATCCTCAACTATTTTTAAGTTTTTAACAATGTCAATGAAATGATATGTGTCCTTCACATATGCGGGATGCTTTACAGATAATGGATTCAAATAAAAATTCAGAAATTCCGCTGTACGATAAGTCTCGCTCTCGCAATCCGAAACAATGGGCCTCCCCGGGGGGATCTCGTACGGGATGGTCCATTTGTCTGGAGCTTTGTGTATTTTTGGCAATATGTAAAACCGCCTCTCTCTAGGTTGCGAACTGCCCAATAGGTATTTGTACTGCTTAGAATTAATGAATTTTTTGTCCTTTAGTGATTTAAGTATGTTTTTAACAATAGGGATTGTGTCCAAATACAATGGCTTGTCTAATTTCCTGTAATATGTGGTGTCCTGTAATTGTCGTTGTACTTCAAACGTATATTGTTCCCGGCTTAGAATTACAACTGCCGATCCTTTATCGGCCGGCTTTATTACTATGTGTTTAGCGTTTTTTAGCTCTCGCAGTGCTCTAATTTCTGCCAATGAAATGTTCTGTTTTTCTCTAATTGGTTTATAACACCTTTTAAACTTTTCCAAATCCCTATGAATTAAAGTTTCCACTTCTGGTGGAAGCTCCTGCACAGGCGGTGACCAATCCGATGGCCCCGTGAAAGGCATTTTATCCCTCCTTTTTGAGTTTCTAAAATACGTGGCCAACTTCACTTTTCTATGGTAAGCTTGCATATCAAATTCAAACTTAAGCTTTTCATTCTTACCTATATACAATGCTGGAACAAAGAACAGTCCTCTTTTCAACAGTTCCCGTTGTGGCCTCGAGAGTCTAAAGTTCTTTGCCAAGACCACCACGTCCTGACCTTGAAGGCTCAGTCCACAGTCGCCCCCATACTGGTCCAGACTCAGGGGGTGTTGCAGTTTAAAAAGGACATCCAATGTTGAAACATGGCCTCGCCCGTTTCCGCCGTCCAATGGATGTCATCTTCTTCGGTATGGAACAAGTCCTCGTCCAAAAGGGGAATGTGAACCCTATTCCGGTAGATATAGTCATTCAGGACCTGCAGATTCGACTTGTCTTCAGCTGGCAGGTTCTCCGAGAAATTAATCTGGGGAACCCAAATTTCTGCATATGGGAACCGCGTCCTCGCAGCCCTCACTGCCGCCTGCACATTCATGACGGTCGTTTCCTTAGGCTTGTTGGCCCTGCTATTGATCCCAAAGGACAAGACCACCTTCTCCACCACCAGACCCTGTGGCGGTACCGTTTTCCTCAACAAGGCTTCTGCGTGGCGGAAGTCCGCCCCTGGAAAGCTCTCCACCTGCAAGTTCGTGTTGGAGAAGTCAGGGAATTTGGTGAGGTTCGAATCTCCCAAGAAAATCCATTTGCGATTCGCCACCCAGCTCCAATCAATCATCTTTCTTGTGGTGTTCTGATGTCGATTCACCCGGAAACGAGGACCCCTGGAACTCTCGACCTCATCAAACAAATCCCCTGAAAGATCAATCAACGGCTCCTCGTCCTCAGAGCCTTCGTGATGGACCTGGGCATGAACCTGTACAACCCGTGCTGAAGGCTGGGAAGATTGTCCCCACTCCTCTGCTGCTTGGGCCACTCTCTCGGCCTCCGCTGCCGCTCTAGCCCTGGCCTCATCTCGCGCCTCCTCCGCTCGCAACTCATCAAACATGGCCTCCAACTCCAACTGGGAGGCTGTACGTTCCGGAGGAAACAAGGGTTCAATGTCTGACAGGTGGTCCTCCTGCACTTCTTCCAGAAAAAGATCTTCATCAGGAAGAACCTCTTCTTCAGGAAGAACCACCCCTTTGGGTCTCCTTGTCCCCCTTTGGGCTTCCCTCCTGTCTAGGGGGGATGGCATCCATCCCGCCATATTGGGGCTTGACCATCCAGTCCCTGCATCAGGGACCCGGTCTGTCATGGTGGCCACCGAGGTCTTTGGCGCTACCCGCTGACGAGGTTGCACCGTGCGTGTAGACCCACTTGAAGAACCCACGGCATGCTGTTCACGTACCTGGACTGGTTCACCCTCGAGCTTGGTTGAAATGAGAGCCTCAGCATGGTCAATGATGCTCCGCGTGATCCGTCTTAGGTTCCGCTTGGCCCAGCGGGAGGCCACCTCAAAGGCCTTTCTCCATTCACGAGTATCCATGCTGGAGAGCTCTTGCAGAAACCTCTCCAAGCTTCCTTCATAATGTTCCATCAAAATCTGGAAGGTCATCTGCCCCCAATTTCTTGCATTCCCCACGATCATATCTGTGGTATCCTGCCTCGGGTATGCCGGCTTAATCATCCCAGCTAGGATATCCACCATCTTAACAATCATCCTGGGCTCCGGCCTGCCTGGCTTCGGAGCCACGTTCTGGAGATGGTGCACCATCTTTATGATGCCATGCAGCTTACGAATCAGTCTTCCAAAATCGGGACTTGCCGCTTCTCTTAACACATCATCATCTCTGGTCCTGGAAGAGCTCCCTCTTCGGGCTGGTTGGAAACGTCCCTGCCGGACCACAGCTGCATAAGAGCGGGATGGGACTTGGGGACCAAAGTACCGGGGGACCCGGGGGGGAGGCACTGGCGGGTTAGGATGGGGAAGATAATCCCTTCTCCGAAAGGAAAAGGAGCGTGCACGGTCCATCCCTCCCTGCGGCCCTCAGGGTTAGGGTTAGGGGTTAGGGTTAGGGGGGGTTAGGGTTAGGGGGTTAGGGTTAGGGGTTAGGTATTAGGAGAGTAAGTCTTAGTTGTCTCCATTTGGAGCTCCATTGCACGGTCCTAGCGGCTGACTGGACCCTTATTCTCCTTGTGATCTTATACCATGATATATGTGCTTCACCTCGGTTTCATTTTTTTTTTTTTTTTTTGTGTGAGTCTTGGTGGCATCCCTCATGATGGCATATGGTGAGGATGCCAGTATATAGTCCCTGTTTGGTTGCATTTATCAAGGGAAATGGCTAAAAGTGCTCAGGTCTTAATAAAAAAAAAATATATATATATATATATATATATATATATATATATATATATATATATATATATATATATATATATATAAACTCAACTAAAAACCAACATGCGAACAGACCCTCCCACACCTCCATAGGGGAAATCTCACCCATTTTTATAAAAAGATTAATTTTAATTTTTGGAGTTAGTAAATATAAGAAGTCATGCAGCTGTTATGGAACACAGCAAACACAATTATTTTTCAACACTTTTATTTACACATCCATGTTAGTACATTGTTGGAGGATAAGGAAGATCTGCTGACATATCGGTAATCTTGCCAGTCCCCTAACTTGGGTTGGACTTACTTATAAAAACTTTAAAAAAACATAAATAATCATTAAAACATAAATAATTATACCTAAAAAAACAAACCTTAAAACACAAGCCTATTCCACCTCACGATGTTAAAAAATGCATTAGTAAGCTAAAACACATTTTCACAGGGAATTATAATAAAACCAAGACCATTCCACTGACCGCCAGGCTGTCCAAAGTGGATTTAAAAGACCAGCTCAATGAAGCTACCCAATTCTAAAACCCACAGGATGATATTTATGTTAAAATTCTCTTCATCCTGGGTGGTCCTAAGGTCAGTTTATCTAAATTTTCATCTTTAAACGAATCTAGCCCGCTCCCCAGAGCATCCATTTTATCTAATCTATACCTCCACATGATTATGTGATTTGATTTTTTTCAATGGCAGCAGTGTTACTTTCAACTACGCCGCCTCAAATCAAGCCTCACTTTATCGATATATTAGAATGAAGGGGGATCTGTGCAGTCACATGAAGTATTTACTCCTATGTAGACCGCTTTGTCCCTATTTGGGACATTTCTCATCATCTCCCCAATGTACTGCCTGTTTCGGCTGTAATTATCTTTACCATATATCTTCCCATGTGGAGTAGGTGCCCCTGTTGAGCCAGGCTAGATAAAAAGAAAGAAGTTAAAAAAGACCAATAAGACCAATAAAAATCACTTCACCAAAGCAATCTTCTTTAAAAACATAATCCACCTAATCCCACCCTCGTTACTTTCCTTCCCTCCCTCCTCCCCAAACCATAAAAAATTAAAACAACACCTGACCATATTCATACTGTGTGTCATACGTTAAGAGCCTTCTTGGTTTAAAATTACTACTAGAACGTCAAAACACATGTCCCTGTCTCCCCCAGGCCCCACCCTCCCTCCCAGACCAGCCTTTGAGCCTCCTCTTTCAACCCTCATAACTCTGGACTCCAAGATTAAAATTCTTACCGGGGAACTCACCTGCCTTTACATCTGCGGTTAGGCTTCCACTGGATCTTGTCAGAAACGTCTTCACTTGTTGATCCAGGGCCTTTAAGCAGTGTGCTGTACTTTATAAGTGTCTTTGAACCAAGTCCCTTCTTAATGTTACTCCTTTACACAGTGTCGTTTTTGTGGAGTTCGTGGTTGACTGTGGTTCATGCACACGCTGCAAAACCTCTTTATGCCACACAGGATATTACAGGTAAAAAAACATTGGAGTTCCCCTCTTAAAATCCAGAAAATCAAAAGGGTTAAAAGAATAAAATCTCTTCCTCTCCCCCAGAGGACAGTTTTAAAACCGGGAGGGCCAATTCTGCTTAATCCCACTTAAACTTTAAAATATGAATTGGGAGGGCTAGATTTGCTTATTCCTAATTCAATATTAAAACTATCAGTCGGAAGGGCTAATTTGCTTATTTCCGCTGCGTTAAATTAAAAAAGTTAAAATAAGTGGGAGGCATAAGTTCCTCACTCCCTGGTTCAATTATTCAATCTAGCCCTGAATGGGAGAACAAAAAATGTGTTTCTCTCCCACTAAAACAAGGGCTAAAAAGACTACTAAAACTCCTAATTACCTTATTCTGGGGGAGGTAAAAACCTTGCTCATGCCGGTCTGAGAGGCATCCCTTACGTTTCGCGATTACTCTCGCTTCTTCAGAGGGAACAGCGCAAGTGAGGCCAGGAGAAACAAGACAGCAGTTTAAATGATTCTCTGAGGGACGCCCACCTGTGTGGGCCCTCCTCAGGATAGGTCGCACCGGGTCACATGACCGTGTTTTTCCCATGGTGCATTCACAATCACTTTCTAAATTATGTACGTTCCATTATCCACAGGCTACAAAACACATTTCCAAACACACAAGAAAAGGACAGATGTAAATTCTAAAAAAATAAAAACCATATAAAACAATATATCCTAAAATAAAACCTTTATTAAAATCCAATTAAAAAGGAGAAGGAGGGAAGGAACTCCACCCTCTTCTGAGGACCTGCCTGGCAGCCAGTGAAGAACTTACATTATTGTACATGACATTTAAGCATAGCCCATCTTAAGATTAAGGTTAGGGCTCCCACCCTCACGGGTTATGTTTAGGGCAACTGATCCTGGGTCCGGGTTCACATCTCAGCCCTCTCAAGGTTAAGGTTAGGGCCTTATGTCCAGGTCAGGTTATCAAAACCTAATTGCCACACATCAATGGGTTTACATTGTAGCTCATATGCCTTTAATCATGTCACTATATAGGATAGCCTGTATCCATCAAAGTCCAAGGTCAACAAAGCATTGTCTCCATTCAAGTTCATTTCACACTGACATTTTAGATCAAAATCCGGAGGGGTCCAGCAAAACAAACCACTGGCACAGGCTGGTTAGGTATTAGGAGATTATGTCTTAGTTGCCTCCATTTGGAGCTCCATTGCACGGTCCTAGCGGCTGACTGGACCCTTGTTCTCCTTGTGATCTTATAGCATGATATATGTGCTTTACCTCAGTTTCATTTTTTTTTTTTTTTTTTTTTTGTGTGTGAGTCTTGGTGGCATCCCTCATGATGGCCTATGGTGAGGATGCCAGTATATAGTCCCTGTTTGCTTGCATTTATCAAGGGAAATGGCTAAAAGTGCTCAGGTCTTAATAAAAAAAGTTAAAAAAAAAAAAAATATATATATATATATATATATAAAAAAACTCAACTAAAAACCAACATGCGGGTTAGGTTTGGGGGGGGGGGGTTAGGGTTAGGATGAGTGTTTGGGCCCCTCCTCCAATTGGAGGCGGGCGGTGCACGGGCCATCCCTCGGTAAGGGGCCTGGACCTTGGATTGTCCACGGCGTCCGCCATGGCGCACCAGGGTCCAGTCAGAAGTCCATCCAACCATGGTGAGTTGGATGGAGGCGAGTGTTTTTAAATTGGTTTTTCTACCAAATTTTAAATTAAATTTTTAAAAGTAAATTTTTAAGTTTTAACTTAAATATGTAATTTTTAACTTAAATTTTTAAAGAAATAAAATAAAAAAATGAATTGGTTTTGAAAAAAACCTTTTAGTTATTAAAGAAAAAAGAAATTAAATTAAATTATAATAATTTTTTAACCATGTAAATAATTTATAATCGTAGAAACAATTTTTTAACCACATTTAATCATGTCTACTGTATTTTTTTCATTGTGTATGTAGTATTTTTAACCCCAACTGTATATGTAATATATGTTTTCTAAGTTTTTAATGTAAGTCATGAATTGAGTGTTTTTAATTAATTGTAAGTAATTTTTATCCAGTAATTAGGGTTAGGGCCAAATCAAAAAATATTTAATTATGAATTATGAACCCAATTAATTAGGGTTAAGGCCAGAACATCAAGTGGTTAGGGTTAGGGTTTGTCATGTGGGTTGGGGCTAAATTAAGGAATAGGGTTGGGGCCAGATTAGGGTTAATTAGGTTAGGGTTAGGGCCAGATTAATGGAGTGGTTAGGGTTAGGGCCAGAATATGGGTTGGGGCTCATTTTTTAAGGGTTTTGGGACAAATTAGGATAGGGTTAGGGGGGGTTAGGTGTTAGGAAACTATAGCTTAGATGTTTTTAATTCAAACTTTGGTGCACGGTCCTAGGAATTGCTGAATCATCCCATCTCCACTTTCTCCGCTCTTCTCCTTCTCCACAGCATACTCTTCTTCTTGGGTGCATCTTGTACCTCCTTCCATATGTTGTCAATCATAAAATCGTCCCCCAATGTCTTTATTCCCCACAGGCCATAAGGCGGTCTTATTGAAAGTTCCAGCAATGTCACCAATATTAAAAAAATAGTCCCAAAGCCATACTTCTCCCATAACTCCCTGGAGGGGATGCAACCTCCAAGAGAAAGGATTTTTTATCGTTTTTTTGATTTTCTTATTTATTTTCAACAATAATCACACTCCATGCAGTTAGTAGTTATAATAAGTCATCACACTATTAGTGTTATACTCTGTTCAAAACAACCTTCATGCAGTTCTGTTATGGGGACTTATGGCAATCAGGGAAACATACACAATATCGACAAGTAGTCTTTATACATATATATATATATATATATATTGTGACAGTTTGCTTAGAAATACAAATATGATCTGTTCACAGAACTTCTATGTTATAAAGCAAACAACAGGTTTCCAGACCATTTTTTCTTTTTGGAACTTTCTTTATTTCTCACCATACTTTCAAAGCCTGACCTATAATTCTAAAGATTCTCCATCCCTCAGACATTGGAGTCTTAATAGATTATTCTGGACCATATACTGCATATACTTAATATTGACAACATCAAAGAAATACCAAAGGTAATTAAAAATTCTACACCCACAACAAATTATTCACAAATGACCATAAACCGGAGAGTCTGCATAGTTGTCTCTCAGGCAGGCACATTCAGGCCTGTTGGCCTATAAGTTTTCAACCTGTCAATCCATATCCTCTCCATTCTCCTCCGCTGACCGACCGACCAGCCCGGATTGGCCTGTAGGCCCATGATGCTCAGGGCCTCCTCTGTATGTTCCCTGAAATGAATTGCCACTGTGGAGCGCGGCTGATCCGCCCGTATGGCATACAGATGTTGCTGCAAGCGTGCTCTCAAACAGGCCCCAGTTTCCCCCACATACATTAACCCACAACGCCTACATCGTATTACGTAAATCACATTCTTTACCTCAAGAGAAAATCTGCCTATGGTCGCCCAAGAAGCCCCACTGTGTGGATTGTTAATCATATGGCTATATGTTAAATAGCCTCTAAGTGTATCAGGCGGTTCTTTTTCTCTCCCACCCAGTTTGGCCCTAACCAAAAGGTCACCCAGACTGGGATTCTTCCTAAAGGCCTTAATAAAACGGACCTCAAACGTACGGCCCCGAGCTTTCATGTCATCAAGGTTCTGTTGTATACCGTCAAGGAAGGATTTGGAGTTCACATGGAACGTGCTGACAAAAGGTAAGATGTTCTCCCCTTCACCTTCATCCCCGATGGCGTTTGGATCGAAGGGAGTGCCTTCATCATCCTCCCCGCGTGCTCTCTGAGAGCAGAGGTTCAAGAGGGTATCCTTATATACTCTTCTCAACATGGACCGTGAGTAGCCCCTCCTTTTCAAACTTTTAAACAATATGCGGGTAGCAGTATTGAAATCCTCCCTTTTACTACATATCCTATGAAACCTCAATATTTGTGACTTTACAATTCCTCGGAACGTGTGAGGTGGATGGTAACTTGATTTATGTAAAAGCGCGTGCGTATCAGTGGGCTTGAAATAAACCCTGGTATGTAGCCTTTTCTCTTCCTCCCCCCCCTCCCCGAAGAAGATCGTCGTGTCTAAAAAGTTAATCTCAACATGGCTGTACTCATATTTTAGCTTTATTGATGGGTGGTGTGTGTTTAATGTCTGTACAAACTGATGGAAAGCATCCTCCCCATGCGTCCACGCGCCCACAATGTCATCTAGGAACTGCAAATAAAATACCGGCTGTAACGGGCATTTGGCCAGAGCCTCTCTCTCCCATTCGCTCATATAAATGTTCGCATATGAAGGGGCATATCTTTGGCCCATCGCCGTGCCCTCCATCTGCAAATAAATTTTATTCTCAAACTGGAAGTCATTATTAACCAGGCATATTTCTAGCAGCTTCAGAATCTCCGCGTCCGGACGCGCAGCCTCTGGATAACGGCGGAAGATATTGCTGACTGCCCTCAGACCCATTTCAGTATTGATGTTCGTGTATAAACTATCAATATCTATGGTGAATAAAAATGCATTGGTGGGCACTGACATAGAGCGAATAATATCTAAAAAGTGATACGTATCCTTAAGGTAGCTCGGGTGTTTATTAGATAGCGGTCCGAGAAATGAATCAATATACTGCGACACATTGTATGTAGCGCTACTACAGTCCGAGACAATCGGCCTCCCAGGTGGGACTTCAAATTTGACGGTCCAGGTATCAGGGCTCTTATGGATTTTAGGCAAAAGGTAGAATAAACGCGGGCGAGGATCATCAGGGCCCAATAAATAGTCACGTTGTTTAGCAGAAATATGTTTATTTTGATACAATGAATAAATGATCTTTCTGATGCTCCGTTGCACTTCAGGTTGGATCGAATGTGGAATGCATTTATAATACTTTGTGTTGTCAAGTTGTCTTTGAGCCTCTAGTCTGTACTGCTGTTTATCCATGATGACTATTTTGGACCCTTTATCTGCCGGTTTTATCACAGTATTCTCATTCTCCTTCAGGTCCTTCAGAGCCTGTCGTTCCTCCCTCGAGAGCCCACCTACCCCACCCACCTGCGGCCAGAAGGAATGAAATAACCGGATATCCCTCCTTATCAGATCTCTAAGCGAGTCACTCAAGGCGCCCCACTCTGGTTCCCAAACAGACGGCTGAATAAAGGGCTCTCTACAAAAATCATCATTGTCAAAATAGTCCCTCAATTTTAAGCGTCTATGATAATAATGTAAATCACGTCGGAGTAGCTCTCGGGAGAAGCTGAACGGTTTTGGGCTGAAAGTGAGACCCTTCTCCAATAAACCTAGTTGTGCTGATGATGGGACAAAAAGCCTAGAAAGGTTCAACACACTAGAGGGAGAGGACCAATCTAAATCTAGCAGGGGAACAGGAGTCATTTCCTCAATCCGCTGCTCCGAGCGCGGCTCTGTCACTCCTCTAAATCCACGCTGAGTCGCAGGCCTTCACACCAGCTGTCAAAGATTGTTTTAGCAGTCTCACTCGTCCAATGAATGCCATCAGCTATGGTATGGAAGTGTTGTTGCGGTATGCACGGTAAATAATTATAATGTGTACTGATGAAGTTATTGATCATAGTGAGATTTGTCTGTTGGAGTTTGGACAGTGATCTGGAAAAGTGGATGTGGGCTACAAAAATGTCCGCATTCGGAAACACGGCTTTCGCCCCATTCACCACCTTGCGTAGTTGTTTAATTGAGGTCTTCTGGGGGTCCTGATCCTTATTATTAAGGCCTACAGACAAAATCACCATTGCCGTATTTTCGCACACCGGTGTCATTTCCAACAGGTTAAAAAAGTGATAAAAATTCGCACCCGGGTAGCTTTCTATCTGAATCTGATCATTCTCGAAGGGGGGTATTCTATTTAGATTGGAGTCGCCCAAGAAAACTACAGGTTTGTCAACTGTAATTCTCCAATCCTGTAGTTTCCTACTAGGCCTCGCCCGATGGTAAGTAGGCATAGGGTTAGGGTTAGGGTCAGGGGTTAGGGACGTGGGTTAGGGGGTAATAGCCAGTAGTTGACGGAATAAAATGGAATAACTGGAAAAGTAAGTGTTGTAGAGGGATGAAAGTGGTGTCTACGGGGGGGTTTTGGGGTCCTCCGGACACCCTGGTGAAGACCCCATGTCGATAGCACCAACGGTTCTGGACTTGGTGTAAATGGGTCAAAATTTGACGGAATAAAATGGAATAACTGGGAAAGTAAGTGTCGTAGAGGGATGAAAGTGGTGTCTACGGGGGGGGTTTGGGGTCCTCCGGACACCGTGGTGAAGACCCCATGTCGATAGTACCAACGGTTCTGGACTTGGTGTAAATGGGTCAAAATTTGACGGAATAAAAACGTCAAAGTGGCAGATAGGAGTGTCTGATGGGGCTGATTCCACCACCACTGTACTCAGCAGCCCCTGCCGGGTCGTTAGACACGCAGCATGGCAGGGATCGGTGACATAACATGTAGCAGTTTCCCTTCACGGAAGCGTCTGCAGCAGGTGGGTGGAGGAGGAGGCAGCAGAACCAGGCCTTTGGAGCACTGTGTCATCTCCTGGTCAACACATATGGCTTCAGGATGCACTGTACAATTCGATAGCAAGACATCATCGGTTACCACAAATAAAACAGTGTCTTTCTGCCTCTGTCATTTGTATCTCTCTCTCTCTCTCTCTGTCTCTCTCTCTCTCTTTCTCTCTCTCTCTCTCTCTCTCTCTCTGTCTGTCTGTCTGTCTGTCTGTCACACACACACGCACACACACAGACAGACACTGTGCGGTCTGCAGTGCAAAATTAGAATTTCAGTGCTTTTTGATCTGTATCTCTCTCTCTCTCTCTCTCTCTCTCTCTCTCTCTCTGTCTGTCTGTCTGTCTGTCTGTCACACACACACACACACACACACACACACACACCAAAGCACACAGAAAGAAGCAGGGCAGCTGCTTTGCAACTGGGATTTGACAAGAGGGGCTCCCTCTGCTGGCTCAATGCGGTACAAATTGACTTGTGTGCCTCTTCTTCTCTTTGGTTTTTCTGTGTTTTTTTTAAAATTTTTAAATCCACAGCAAGTGTCACTGTCTCTCTCTCTCTGTCTCTCTCTGAGTGCGCAAAACTTTTTTTCTTATGCACACCATTAAAAAAAGTTGGGCGCACCCAAATCAGCGTTCAAAGATTGATGGCTCCCTGTCAGAGCACTGGCTATGAATTTCAGATCGATCAGGCCTTAACTTGACAAAAAAGTTATCAATCGTTCTTTTCATCTTTTCTCATTTCCCACGGTCAGTTATATCCACTTCTGTCGGTTCACTAGGGCTGGGTATCATCACTGATTTCTATAATCCACTTGATTCCGATTCACAAGGTCCATATTCGATTTGGTGCAATTTTACCTCAGAAAGTGAGAAATCTTATAATTCTGATCATTTATCAGTACTGACACTAAACTTTATCAGAGATGTGACCATCACAGCACATGCCGTTGTGTCAAAGTAACTGAGAATAAAATTAAAAAAAACATGAAGGAGATTTTCCTGGCATAGATTTTATAGCAGATAACCTTAAAAATATTCTGCAATTATACCTAATTTGAAAAAGTTTACATTTCTTCAGTATTAAACAGCAGAAATTAAGCTTTCTTGTCCGAGGTCATTTAAGTACAAAGAAAAGAAAAGACAGCGGCCGCCAGCGCTATAAACAACGGTAGACTGATGGGTAATAAGCGAATGAGTAATGCGGAAAACAGATGTTTGAGATGGGAAACTTTTCTTGAAGTACACAGCGAGAGCTGTGCATGAACTGTGGGTTTTATCGTGTTGGATAACAGCAAAAGTAAGAGGGAATTAAGGATGATATTTATCAAATGTGAAGCGTAGTTTGGTTCTTCTTTTGATGCTGGGCCAGTGAATTTTGGTTGAAGAGAGACAAAACCTGCAGCCCAGAATCTTGCGCAAAAAAGACGTAAAGACGATTCAGACACGACGAATCAGAATTAGCCCCCATGGCGACTAAGCTAATTCTGATGCGTCGGTCCGCTCTGTGTTTAGTCTTCGTGTGGATTGCGTTTCCTGCTCTCATTTGCTGGTTGTTGTTGAAATAGTTTTGTGAGCTTTAGCCTGAGATTCTGGCGTTTCTGGTAAAATACATTTATATTCATTCAATTCAGGATTTAATGAATCGGTATCGCTTCATTCAAGCTACTCACCTTTCGCTATCCACCGGCACTTTCAGCTGGACCAAGGACATTTACAGAGGTCCCGCCCCTGACTATCTCTGATTGGTTTAGACCACGAAGGGGAATGATGTGTGTGTCTGTTGTTAATCACATGGATGTCTGTGGCAAATTTTACAAACAGTTCTCATAATGAACGAACTCAGGAGGTTCAACGTTCCAGCGGTGAGCTGCTCTGTGCCACTGCCTTGAATAGCAGCTGGGGAAATCAGCCAGATCAGCAGCAGGTGGACACAATCACACAGGTGCGTGGGCCAAGAGCGAGAGCCCGTAACGAGCTCCACCCAGGCAGAGAGGAGGAGGAGAGACAAAGAAAACAAAAACGAACAACAAGAACAACAAAACCTGTAGCCAGCGTGAGCCAACCAGAGAGACACGGGGACCGTGACACATTTTCCCCACCAAGTTGAAGTCACTGATTTTGCTGTTCCAGACTTTTGGACTGAAAGTGAACAGCGGGTCCTGACTTCGTGTCTGTGGTAGAGGTTGACTGTCATGTTGTGTAAAGGTGGCATCCTCCTGCCCTCGTAGGAGTTTTTTGAGGTGCGGATCTAAACAGCTTTTTTTTATTATTATTTTTATTTTTGCTTTGCCAGACTTCTAAAACCTCAACTGAAAACTGTACGCTCCATGGTAATCCGCTGTTACTGGGAAAATATAAGTCAATGCAGTACTGTTTAAATACAGGGAGTTTATTGAAACACAAAGAACTTCAACAAAGCATAGCATGTTAAACCATGCAATCTGAATGGAAAAAAGGCTCCCCCCCCCCCCAAAAAAGTGGCATTTAACATGATGATATTCTATTGCCTTCTGGGGGAGGGAAGGAACAGCGGTTTTTCTTTTGAGTTTATATTCAAGTTTTCTCCTTCTTGCCCCCTCTGGTGTACAATTTCTTCCTTTTTCCTGTTTAAAAAGAGTTCACATATTTTGTCATTTGACTGTAAGCAGTGCAAGGAGGAGATGCTCGCTTTTTGCATGACAGTCTGCCACTTCAGCCTTCCCTTTCTTTATAAGGCTGGAAAATACTTCAGACCCCTCCTCAGGCAGTAAGGGGCCTGAGGTGGGGTCTGAACTGTGGGTACCGGTATGAGGAGAGAAGGGGGACAGGACTGGATGGTGGGTTAAGGTTAGGATTTGGTTGGGGGAGGGAATTGCTAAAAGTCCTCATCTCGTCTTCAAATCCCTTCTTTCCTGTATTAAGGAGAATCCTGCGACAGTCCGTTCAGACCCCTCCCTGCCTGAGGAGGGGTCTGAACCGGGTCGGGTAGAAGCTGGAGTGGAAAATGGGTTAGGGTAGAAAGGGAAGGGTGAACTGCCAGACAGTCACACAAAAAGCAAGCATCTCCTCCTTGCACTGAAGTGGCTGCAATCAGCTGGAGGTCCAGGCTCCAGTGGATGAGGGTACAGGTACTCAATGGCTGCTGGGGTAAAAACCAAACAACCCAACTATGGAAGGCTCCTCACATACCCTCGAGTAGGGATGGGTATCATTTAGGTTTTATCCGATACCGGTGCCAAATCGGTACTTTTGAAACGGTGCCGGTGCTCAAACGGTGCTCAAACCGGTGCTTAAAGAATGGAGAACACAAAATTGGTCTAAAAACCTCTCATGTTCAGCTGTTTTTTGTAAAAAGATAACAATGTTAGCCTTTTCTGCAGCTATGGGGCATATATGGTATCACTCTTGGCTGGAAGCAGTGCTTAAACAATGGAAAAAACACAAACTTTGTCCTAAACCTCTCATGTTTAACTGTTTTCCACTTTTTCTTTGGTCATTTTAGCCTTTTTGGCCAGGGTGAAGGGAGTATCTGCCATCAAACAAGAGGACAGCCGCATGTAGCTATGATGATGTTTGCTACTTCACCTTACATGCATTAATGTAATAACGTGGTTAGCCTACTCAACGTAAATTACACACGAACAACATTAAGCTACTCACGCAGAGAAGAACGGCTGCTGCTGCATCATCCGTCATCATTTCTGCTACACTGGCAGGGCTAGGGGCCAGGACTCTCCTCTTCGTGTTTTTGGGGGATGTTGCATAACAGGCAACCCACCCGCAGTAGGTGTGCTCGGTGTGAGGTCTCGCAGCAAGCTATCAAATACGGCGCATTTCTCGGCTTTAAAAAAAAAACGCTATGCGTCGCCAGGTGTTTCATCAGATTCGAGGTGTTACCTCCTTTGACAGTATCACAGTATCAGCTTAAAGCACTTGCTGCAGGCTGCTGAGTTTGCATCTTTTGCTGTGAAGTACAGCAAAACTTTTGACCGCTTCGCCTTGGACATTTTTAATCTGTAGCTCTGCTCTAAAAGAACGTACATACCTGGGCCCGCCTACTATCCTCGGAAACGTAAAATGATTGGCTAGAAGTGTACCACAGCTCAGGAAAAAAAAGCACCGAAATAAAGCACCGAAATGTGCGCTGCTTTTCGGTCTGGTTACTACCGTTTATGTCAGAACCGGTGCCATCATGGCACCGGACACCGGTACCCATCCCTACCCTCGAGGATACTGGGCAAACCCCACTCAATGAGGGCACCTCAAGAGCCGAAAGAAACATCCAAAATTATTGTTTTATATTATATTATTTTATATTATATTATATTGTTTTATAAAAAAAAGCAAGAAAAATCTTTTCATTTCAGACTGTTGAGGCACACTTGGTTGAGTGGAGCTTCAGTGGCACTGTAAACTATCTGAAAACACATTCACTTCAGTAATTATAATCTTTTAAATGGAAGTAGATCAAACAAGCAACAAGAAAAACTACTCTCGTTCAGTGTAACAAAAAGCACTGTAACAGCTTCATATAGCAGAAGTTTCTCCTGACCACTGGAGCCTAGCTGATTCTATAATGAACAGAATAAACAATTATTGAAAGAAGAAGAACTTATTTCTGTCCAAAGGACCCGCTGAGCATTGGAACTTAAGAAAGGTGAATCACACCACTACTCTCCTCCCACTTTTCAAGGCTTATGGGGATGCCTCATTTACACACTGGTTCCACTGTTCTAACATACACATTGCTGCTCTACTAGTCGAGTGAATGTTGTCCTTCTGTGCCGAATATCACAGTAGGAAGTGCAGGAATCTGTTCATCTAAACCTGTAATAAAGTTGTTAAGATGCAACATTGTGGCTTGTTCTTTACAAATAAGGGCCTTAGAAAGATTGCTGATTGCTCTGCCTTTAGTCCCATTTTCAGCTCCATCACTGGTATTCAGTCCAAAGTTATAAAACCAGATTTTCCACAGGGTGCTTTCTCCAGCTGGGCCTCACCGGGTGGCAACATTTCGCTCATGGAAATCTGTCGATCTGTACCCCTCTGCTTTATAGGACGGAGGAGTCTGTGCACATAGGAGTCACCGATGATCACAGATATTTTCTTCACATGAAGATTCCAGTCCTGCAGTTTCCTCTGTGTGTTGGGGTCTCTCGTTGGAGTGCAGACCTGTCGTTCTGGTGAGGATGGTGAGGAAGGAAGACAATAAGAGGAGGAGTCCTCTGTTATTCTTGTTTGGAGGCAGGTCTGCACACAAGGTTTCAATCTGTGTAGGTTTGTGAGTGTAACTCAAAGCTGTATTGTTTCAGTGAGGGGTTGACACGGTTATTCAGCTGTGTCGTTTCCCTGCTCAACTGTGGCTGTTGTTCTGGTTTACAGGGTGTGTCACTGCTGATGTGGTAGCTGGATTCCAGTCTGCTAGCTTGGCTATAACCACCGCCTGGTTCTGGTCCAACGACTCGGGCTGGAGACGGCGGCCCAGGTTCCGTTTCTCCCAGGATGCTGCCATCTCAAAGGGGCCTCTCTAGAGAACTGAAAACAAATTTTAAACTCATACTCTATGCTTTGGTTATAATAGTCATGAAGGATAAAAATTGATCTCTGAGCCGAGTTTTTAGCATCTCCTCAATTAGAGTCTGTGTCCTTCTATTGAGATAGCTGGTCTAATCAAAGTTACTAAATTTGTGGTTATTTTTATTCAGAGATTGATGATAACAGTCTTCTGAAACATTTTTCTGATGATCAACCGCTTTAATAAGTCTGTAAATTTTGCAAACTTTAATAAAAAAAGTGTGGATCATCCGATTGTACTCTATTCCTCCGAGGTTCAGCTCTTTCATTCAGGGTGGATTTTACATACCGTTTGTCTCTGGCCACTCCTCGTTAAAATCTCCGATCTCCACCAGTCTGTACAAGGTAACAGATCGTGTTGTTTTTTCATGTTAGGCTTCTTCTGGGTTAGGCCTTCCTGTTGTTCATGGTGGAAGATGGGTGCCTTTGTTGACCTAGGAGGGATAGCTGGAGACAGGTATTCTGAAATTGCCTTCTTTATTTTTTTTAACGTAATTTGAGATGGGCTACGTAAAAGGTATTTGCACATACCAAGGCAACTCTTTGGATTCCCCGTCCATAAACATCCGACAGTTCTGAAACATGGTTTTTTCCACACAGAGGATGGGAGAGGAGGAGGGGTGAGGAGGGGAGAGCTGGATGGGGAGGGTTCTGTGGGTTCATAAAATGGAAGTGGTCTGGTCTGATGGATTCCTCAAGCAAACGTGTCCGGTGGCAGTTTTATTTTCACCTAAATAACATTTGGGTGGGAGGAATCGGATCCACCGCAAGGCTTCTTTTAAAACAATTTTTCCCCGTTGTCGTAGCCGTTAACTTTTTAAGTGTTGTGTCTATCCCGGTATTGTTTAGTGGAAGTTCTCAACAAGAGAAAACTTGGTTTTCCCCACACCAAACTCCACATAAAGGAGGGAAGAGAAGGAGGGATGAGGAGGAGGTGAGGAGGAGGGGTGCGTGGGGAGAAGCGAGGCTGAAATATTCACGTCCTCCTGCCCCCTCAGAGAGGGCAGGAGGACGTGAATATGAACAGGGAAATGAATTTAGACCCCTCCCTGCCTAAAGGGAGGGGCACGGGTAAGGAGGTGAGGACAAGGGGGGAGAGGGGAGGCTGAACATGAACAGGGAAATGAATTTAGACCCCTCCCTGCCTAAAGGGAGGGGCACGGGTAAGGAGGTGAGGGTGAGGGGTGAGAGGGGAGACTGAACATTAACAGGGAAATGAATTTAGACCCCTCCCTGCCTAAAGGGAGGGGCACGGGTAAGGAGGTGAGGACAAGGGGGGAGAGGGGAGGCTGAACATGAACAGGGAAATGAATTTAGACCCCTCCCTGCCTAAAGGGAGGGGCACGGGTAAGGAGGTGAAGGTGAGGGGTGAGAGGGGAGGCTGAAATATTCACGTCCTCCTGCCCCCTCAGAGAGGGCAGGAGGACGTCTTTTTGCAAAATGTCATTTGCAAGCTCAAAGAGATTTTCACCAAAGTTTTCAGCTAATTGCTGCTCATTGATGATGGTGTCATCTGGCCTCCAGGTTTCATCATGACCCGTTGTAGTGCTGTTCACAGTTGAGGTAGTGTCCAAACTGACGGACAGAGATTCAGTCACAGGTAGCTGTTCCCACAGCTCTTTAAATGAATTCTGGCTGAAGGGTAGATTCTGATTAAAAACCAAAATGCCGAACAGATGAGAGTAGACGTGCATTCGTGAGCTCCCGGCGGTAGGCCCAGGAATCTACATCTATCCTAACTTGCCCTTACATAAATTTTTGACCATAACAAGAGGCAAAGTTACAAAAGAAACTTCTGCATGGCAAATTATAATTTGCGACACTCAAAACGAAAGAAAACGACAAAAACTACGGGATACCAGCACGCATTGGCAGCAAGAAATATGGCGGATGGGGAGGAGGAATTGCCAATTAGCAAATTACTCAATGCTATCAAAGAAACTAAAGAGGAACTTACAAAACATATTGAAAAAAAAACGGCTGATATACAAATAACCCTGACGAAAATTGAATCCTCTCTTAACACGCTTTCTGAGCAGGTTGAGGAGATGGAGGCACGAGTAAGTACAAACGAGGATGACATTAAGGAAATGCATAACCGCACCGATAAAGTGGAGAAATTGACAACTCAACTCAAGGACAAAATCGACGACTTGGAGAACCGCAGCAGAAGGTCCAACCTAAGGATACTGAACATTCCCGAGCAAGTAGAAGGCCATGACGCTGTGGGATTTTTGGAGAAACTTATACCACAAATCCTGGGGAATGACAACTTTACATCAAACATTACCCTTGAAAGAGCACACCGCGTCGGGAAGAAGTCTGATAGACCACGGCCCTTCATTGCTAAGTTTCTGAACCTCAGAGACAAAGAGAAAGTCCTTCGACTGGCTAGAAGTAAGGGAGAGACGACATATGAGAATAAGAAAATATCTTTTTTCCCGGACTACAGCATAGACCTGCAACGCAGAAGAGACGAGTTCCGTGACGTGAAACAAAGGCTGCGAGAAAAGGAGATTGAATATGCTCTGATGTACCCAGCGCAACTTCGCGTCAGACATCAAGGATCGATTAAAATTTTCCCCACTCCTGCTGAAGCGCAACGCTATCTGAAAGATTTTCTGAGTGAGTAGACTAAAGTGATGTAATGTGATTTCAACAAAGCAATTTACATCCGTACTCGCAGAGGAGAAGTCCTCCACTGTTAAATCTGGGGATTGAGGTGAAATGAAGAAAAAAAAAAAGGGACTATAACATTAAGCATTGATACAGACTCTCGCCACCTCCCATCTGTCAGACGAATTGAAGATATGATTTATATAGACTTTGTGTGAATTTATGATTTAGATATTAATCCCTTACTGGATGAGTGTGATTATATTGTGGTTAAATATTTTACTTTTTTCTTTACACAATTACGTTCTGTATCCGACTGCTAAAATTTTATACTTTGCTGTTTATATATTATCGAGAGTGGCTAGAACTTTAACTTTAACAACTGCCTGGGCCACCACCATTGTTTAGTTGAATTACCTACCTTATGTGGTTTTGTTATAGGGGTTTTATGAGGCAGGTTTTTATTTTAATGTTTTGGGGTTATGTACGGTCTCTTACAAAAAATTCTTCTTATACTTATATAATTGTTCAGATAGCTCATTGGCTTAGGTTATATCCTACCATTACACCCATGTACAGAATTTTACTACACCGAACTTAAATTAAGGGTCATATAACTTGTATATCTTGGAATATTAGAGGGATCAATTCACCTATTAAGAGAAAAAAAATGTTGACATATTTAAAGAGGCAAAACGTAGATGTCGCTTTTATCCAGGAAAGCCACCTTACAGACGCTGAACATTTAAAATTACGAAGAGATTGGGTAGGCGATGTTTTTTATTCATCATATACCTCTAAAGCAAGAGGAGTCACCCTGCTTATTAATAAACACTTGAACTTTCAACTAAACTCAGTTGAAAAGGATAAAAATGGCAGATTCCTACTTGTAAATGGTGAAATAAATAGAAATAAGATAACTTTGGTAAATATATACGGGCCCAACTATGATGACCCTTTATTCTTCAATAATTTAATAATGAAAGTGGCTACAATTGAGGGACAGTATATTGTGGGTGGAGATTTCAATATGGTCCTAAATCCCTCCTTGGACCGGTCCTCCCCTAAAACAGTTTCTTTATCCAAAGCAGCAACTGCATTGAACCAAGGTATGAAGGATATAGGCGCAATTGATGTATGGCGAAACCTCCACCCAGGTCAAAGGGATTTTTCTTTTTTTTCTCCAGTACATAATACGCACTCAAGAATTGATATGTTTCTTATATCACAAAATATGATGGCAACAGTGATAGACTGCTCTTACTTAGCAGCTACTTTCTCAGACCATAATCCCATTAAACTTCTCTGGGCTACCAATATATCGCACAATATAACCTACAGATGGAGGTTTAAGAATTATATGCTAGGAGACTCTGATTTTATTTCATACATGAACACCAATATTGAAATATTTCTAGATGCTAATTCAAATTCTTCCTCACATGCTAATATTTGGGAAGCGCTTAAAGCCTATATGAGAGGTATGGTTATGTCATATGGGGCTAATAAGGCTAAAAAGGTCAGAGAGAAGATATCTAAATTGGAGACCGACATTAAAAACTTGGAACAGGAATATATTGCCACCAAAAAGGAAGAATGTCTTAATACATTAACAAAAGCAAGGTTGCAGTATGATAATTTATGCACCAATAGAGCAGAAGCAGCTATGGCCAGAACTAGATATCACTACTATGAATTTGGAAACAAAACAAGTAAATTACTGGCCTGGCAAATTAAGAAAGAAACATCGGAGAAATTTATACGGACAATTCTAACGGAAGATGATAAACTTCTTGATGAATCAGTACTCATAAATGCAGAGTTTAAACGGTTTTATGAAGATCTGTATAAATCTGAGCAAGGGGTCGATGGTACTGTTGCAAAAAGATTCATAGATGGAATAACCCTTCCTAAATTACATAATGAGGACAAAGAACTGCTTCATGTAGATATAACGGAGATGGAGGTTCTTCGAGCCCTCAAGTGTTTACAAAATAATAAGACCCCTGGACCAGATGGATTCTCAGCTGATTACTATAAGGCCTTTTCTAATAAATTATTGACACCACTTACAAATATGATTAAAGAAGCCTTAGAAAATAACAAATTACCGGAATCACTGGAAAATGCAACAATTACATTATTGCCAAAGCCGGGCAAGGACAAACAGAGATGTGACTCTTATAGACCACTTAGCCTTTTAAACGCAGATTATAAAATATTATCTAAAATAATTGCACATAGATTGGAGGACATTATGCCTAAGATAATAAATGCCGATCAAACAGGCTTCATTGAAAACAGACAGGGAGCAGATAATGTGCGGCGCCTGCTCCACATATTGAATGCCGTTCAAAAAAATCAAGAACCATTGTTAATAATTTCCATGGACGCTAATAAAGCATTTGACAGGATTGAACCAAACTTTTTATTTCAGACAATGGAAGCCATGGGCTTCGGAGAAAAGTTCACCCGCTATGTTAGGATACTTTTTAACGCCCCCAAAGCCAATATTATAACAAATAATGTGCTTTCTGACACTTTCTCCTTAACCAGAGGCTGTAGACAAGGCTGTCCAAGTTCTCCCTTGCTCTTTGCGATTGCGATCGAGCCACTAGCAGTGGCCATTCGTACTAATGTTGCTATATCTGGAATCAAATTCGGTACAAGCGAACATAAACTTTCTCTATATGCAGATGACCTCCTACTGTATATAACGGACCCTCTCAAGTCAATTCCCTCATTAATGAATTGTCTTAAAGAATATAGTGCAGCTTCAGGATACAAGTTAAATTATACCAAAAGTGAGATTATGTCATTAAATATACAAGATAATCGTGTTAGAGCTCTTACAGATCCACTACAGTGGTGTAATAATGGATTTACATATTTGGGCATACAAATTGGTAAATCTGAGGATAAAATATTCAAACTAAACTATATTAAACTGTTGGAACAAACTAAACTTAATATACAGAGATGGATGGATTTTCCATTATCCCTTATAGGGAGAATTAATGTTGTTAAAATGAACATTTTGCCTAAGTTTACCTATTTATTTCAGTGTCTCCCTACAAATGTTCCAAAAAGTTTCTTCAAAGAATTAAATAAACTTATAACCTCCTTCATATGGCAAAAGAAAAACCCAAGAGTTAAACTCTCCTCATTACAGGCCCCTTATTCAAGGGGAGGACTCAACCTACCAAACTTTAGGAATTATTATCTGGCCTCCCAATACCGATCAATTTTGATCTGGTTATATGCAGAGAGGAGTGAGGTTCGATGGGTACCAATAGAACAATATGAGGTGAATCCCATATCATTAAAAGACGTCCCATTTCTAGGTACGAAAAAATGTTTATCTAAGCTCACAAATAATTCGATAATATTAAACACCTTTCGTGCCTGGCAAGAATCCCACTCACTTCTAAAAATAAATATTTCTTTTTTTTAGAAGGACACCCCTATGGGGCAATCCTGATCTCTCCCATCATATTTCCAACTCCATATTGCGGGGATGGAAGGATAGAAATATTTGAACTGTTGCCGATCTATACAATAATGACACATTTATTGACTTCCAACAACTAAAGGAAAAATTTAAACTTCCAGACCAAAATTTTTTTAAATTTCTAAAAATAAGAGACTGGATCAAAGAAAAAACCAAAGGAACTTTCCCTGAGATTCCTAAAGAAAGTCCTTTTGAAACGCATCTTTGCACCAAACCATGGAAGTCAATAAAAGGAATAGCATCTTCAATATACACTATTATTAATGAAAAATTACCTGACTACAACAAAACGGCTCTGAAAAGAAAATGGGAGGCAGATCTGGGCTATGTTTATGAAGAGGTAGAATGGTACCATCTAATGGAACAGGCACAGACCATGTTAATTTCCACAAATCATAGACAAATGCAATTTAATATATTCCACAGGACATATTATACACCTTACAGATTACATAAAATTGATATTAATTACTCTCCCAAATGTTTGAGATGTAAGGTGATAGATGGTGATCTCCTTCATATGCTGTGGAATTGCCCAGTAATAGAGGAGTTCTGGAGACGGACTACTGAAATAATTTCAAGGGTGATTGGGATCCAAGTCGAAATGGACCCAAAACTATGGATTTTAGGTGACATAGATTCTATAAACGTGGATTACCACAAGAAATATTTTATTTTACTTGCAAGTACTGCAGTTAAAAAATGTATTCTGACACATTGGAAATCTGAAAATTCTCCAACACTGAGATATTGGATTAATGAGTTAGCATCCTACTGTACACCTGAGAAGATATCGCATAGTGTAAAAGGGAAATACGGAACCTTTAAAAAAATTTGGGGACCATTTCTTTCAGTATTACCGTCTTTGGACTTGACAGAATATAGAGATGACGTAAATTCCTCTGGGTTTACCCTGAATTGATCCTTGGTTAGGCCCTTCTGATCAGAGTTCTTGAATGTTGTGCTGATTCTTGTGTATAGACGGGTGTAAATATGGGCTGTTTGAATACACGAATGTGATGAAGTTGAGAGCCATACAGGGGTAAAGGGGTGGGGGGGTGGGAGGGGTTCACACGATATGTTTTTCTTTTTTTCTTTTTTTTCTTTTTTTTTTTTTTTTTTTGGTTTTTTTTTTTTTTTGTTTTGTTTTAAATTTTTGTAATTACCAATACTGTTACTATTATAATTATTATTTATTATTATTATTATTAATACGCCTGTATTTTCTGTGTTCGGTCCTCAGATGGTTGAGGCAATGTTAGAAAGATAAAGATACTAGAGTGTGTTCCTGAGAATTTTTTATTTTTTTTTTTTGGTCATAATGACCAGTCAAGCTTTGGCTAGTTGATGATACTTTGTCCCATAACTGTAAACGTCTTTTATTGTTTGTTTCTGTTTGTTTGTTGTTCATTTTCAATTTAAAAAATGAAAATAAAAAGTTAAAAAAAAAAAAAACCAAAATGCCATCCTGCCTCAGTTAAAAAGGTTCCTAAAACTGTACTGCCTGATCAGTCACTGTACACTGTTAGGGTTAGGTTGTGGAAGATAATCCCTCGTCCTCCTCATACTGCAGACTGTTTAGGAAACTTGGCTCAGAGCTGCTGAAGTTCTTGACTGTCGTACATTTGTGATAAGTCTGATGAAACTCATTTTCAGTGTACTGACTGAAAGTGAACAGCGGGTCCTGACTCCACGTCTGTGGTAGAGGTTGACTTTCATCTTATGTACAGGTGGCATCAGAGACTCTCCTCTTACTCTGTGGTGGTTCACACTTTCCAGGCTTCTCTTCTTCAGATTCACAGTATACCTTTTGTAAAGTTGAATGGTTTTCTGAATGCGCCTGCCATAATTGTGTGGATGCCGGAGGCATCCACACTATTGAGATCCTGTTTCTCTTTATTCTTTATCCTTTATTATTCTAGTTGCTCCGTTTCTTTGCCGCTTAACTACTCCCTCAGTTTTCAGCCGATTTTTACCGTTCAAACTCTAAACTGTTCTGCTATTTCTGCTTTCGACTGCTATATCTTTTGGTACTTATTACTATTATACTTTTTAAAATATTACACTTTTTTCCTTTAATTTGTCCCATTGAAATGAATGGGAAACTTCCACAATTCTGCTAAAACTTGCTTGTCTTTGAAACTTAACTGCTTCCTCATACTTTCACCTAGAAACTCCATTCAAACTTTAAAACGTTCTCAAATGATTGGGCTATTCCTGTGTGATTCAGCTTTTTCATATCTGCTACCGTTTTCATTTAATGCCTCTTTAAGTTCTCAGTTGCAGCTTTGTGATTTTTCAGATAATACATGTGTTGCTATGGTTGCTATGCAATTAACTCACAGTGGACAGTGAAACTTTGCAAATTTTCTCTTCATGTCCAAACAACTTCTTGCTACTCGCTCAATTTCCACTCAACTTCCACAAATTATACATCAAAACGTAGGCATTTTTGCTGGCTTTCAGAAAATTTCACTATCACTGTTGTGGAAGTTACAGATTTTTATCGAATCGCCTCAGACCAACACAAGGTCTCAAAACTCTCCATTCAAAGTCTATGGGGAGTTTGTTCAAAATCACAGCTAGAACTCTCTAATGAGAGGCATTTTCAAATCGTCATATCTCCTTAACATAGCAAAGTTAAGACATGAGGCTTGTGCCAATTCATCTTCAGACAGTGCTGACACTCACGGTCTAAGCAGTTTTTGCAGTCATCTTACCGTTGAGCCATAAATTACATTTGTTTGAGGGGTGGAAATCTGTCCTCCTCTCATTTTTCAAATTCCGAAAATGAAGCCGTTTCTTCTCTCGTCATATCTCCGCGACGGAGATACAAAGAGCTATGTAAATCGCAGTCAAAGTACACCAAAGTCCGCTGATTCACCCAGTGCAAGAATTATGCTTCTATCCCACCTAGTTTTTGAGTTACACGACGTTTTGTAACTCCAAAAAACGGCGTTTTTCACCGCTCACCGCGATCAAATTCTGACTGCTCATCACCCTGTTTTTTAAGGCACCCTGCCCCCTTTTCAGGTGGCGCGATTGATAATGACACGGCTCTTCAGACCAAAGGTCCTGGGTTCGATTCCACCTTGGTCAACATGTTTTTTTTAACTACAAATTTATACACTATCACAGACCGGTAATTCATATTGATAATTTATTACAATTCTGAAAAGTTTTATGATTTTACCAGCTTTTCTAATATGGACCTCAGATTCTTGTTAACAGTCTGTGGCAGAAATACATACAAGTACACAGCCTGATGAAGCAGTACCTCTGATTGGTTCAGCATTTTCACCTCTTATCAGCACAAATCTCAGCCTCATCTGCTGTTTTCATTAGAATTTTAAGCTTTTCCACCTTTTTTCAGTTACGTGAGAACCAGTTTGGCTCAATGAGTAGCTGAAAAATATCAGCCTCTTCTGCTGTTTTAGCAGGATTTCAGAGTTCAGCTTTTTCACTTGTTTTAAGCACAAATTTCAGTTTCTTTACCTCATTTCACAACAAAGTTCTTCCTCTTCACCTCTTTTCTGCTAATTTGAGCTTCTGCTCCACAGTGCACAGTTTCCCTCTCGTCATATCTTTGCTTGTGACCAGAACTCATTTGGCTCAGAGGGTAGGGCAGCTGCCGTGAGACCTGGTGGCAGAGGTTCAAATCCTACCTGTGACAGTTGCTACACATGTTCCCTGCTTGCATGCGCTCTGCTTTCTTGACACTCTCCAGTGTGTCATTACACATACAGCCATCTTCAGCAAGCACTTCTGCTTCTACACTTCTTTTCAGCTCATCTTTTTGCTTCTTTACCTCTTTTCAGCAGAAATTCTTCTGATTCACCTCTTTTCTGCCAAATGTTTAGAAATTTCACCTCTTATCAGCACAATTCTAAGCAGCTTCTGCTAATTTCACCAGAATTGTCAGTCTCTCCACCTCTTCTTTATGAGAAACAGTGTGGCGCAGTGAGATCTGTACCTGCCTTGAATACCAGAAGGGCCAGGTTCGAATCCTGCCCAGGGCAAAAAAAATTTTTTTTCAACCTTTTCAGCTTTTTTCAGCAGACATCTTCAGCGTTAAGGCATCCACACAGCATTTTCGCAGGAAATGCAAATTTTTCTAGTTCTCTTTCCTTCTCAGTCACATTTCCACTTTTACACTCGTCAACCAAAACAGGCTCAAAGTCTGAGTTTTCAAGACCAACAATCCACCCTCGTTTGGAGTGGAATGAGCAGAGAGTGCCTTCCCCTTCTATTTATACCCTCCCACTTTTACATGTCAGGTTTGTTATTTTGAATTTAGTTTTAAAATGTCAAATCACTTCTTTGCGTTTTCGTTCTTAGTTTTTTGAGTAGAATTTTTGCCAATGTATTTTTTAATCACCCCTTATTGTAAATAACATCTTTTTAGAAAAATTTAAATTTTAGGGTTAGGGTCTTGTGATAGGGCAGGGGCATCCCCAACCCCACGAGGCACTGGTGGGATAGGTTTGTGTTTTTTCTTTTCTTTCTCATGGCAATGTTCACTTTCTTTGGTCATTCTTCCAATCAGATGGTTTTACTCAAGGTAGGTAACAAACAGCAGGGTTAGGGTTAGCCGCTGACGCTCTCTGTTTCCTGTTCCTCTCGTCTCCTCGTCCACACATATGCATTCAGGAAGCACTCTACAATTGGAGAGCAAGACATCATCAGTTACCACAATAAAATACAGTGTCTTTCTGCCTCTGTCATTCTCTTTGGTTTGTTTGAGCGTTTGGTTTTTAAATACACAGCAAGTGTCACTCTCTCTCTCTCTCTGTCACAAACACAGACACGCACTGTGAGGTCTGCAGTGCAAAATTTGAATTACAGTGCTTTGTATCTCTCTCTCTCTGTCTCTCTCTCTCTCTATCAGTCTGTCTGTCACACACACACACACACACTCACAGTGAGTGCTCAAAGGTTCCGGGAGGAGGAGGAGAGGAGGCAGACAGTGACACTTGCTGTGAATTTAAAAATTTAAAAAAACACAAAGAAAAACCAAAGAGAAGAAGAGGCACACAAGTCAATTTGTACCGCATTGAGCCAGCAGAGGGAGCCCCTCTTGTCAAATCCCAGTTACAAAGCAGCTGCCCTGCTTCTTTCTGTGTGCTTTGGTGTGTGTGTGTGTGTTTGTGTGTGTGTGACAGAGAGACAGACAGACAGACAGACAGAGAGAGAGAGAGACAGAGAGAGAGAGAGATACAGATCAAAAAGCACTGAAATTCTAATTTTGCACTGCAGACCGCACAGTGTCTGTCTGTGTGTGTGTGTGTGTGTGTGTGTGTGTGACAGACAGACAGACAGACAGAGAGAGAGAGAGAGAGAGAGAGAGTGACACTTGCTGTGTATTTAAAAAACAAACGCTCAAACAAACGAAAGAGAATGACAGAGGCAGAAAGACACTGTTTTTTTTGTGGTAACCGATGATGTCTTGCTATCGAATTGTACATTGCCTCCTGAAGCCGTGTGTGGACCAGCAGATGAGCGGAACAGGAACCACAGAGCGTCAGCCGCACACATCCAAGCTGCACAGGCCACACACACCGCGCCATGCAGAATAAATGACGTTCCTGAGCCGCGGCCGGAGCCCAGCAACCCACTGCCTCCTCGCCGCCTCCTCCCGGGACCTTCAAGGACCACCCACCAGCCACAGGTACACATTCCAATCTTACACAATGGCCCCAGCATCACAGGCCATCTCCTGACATTCAAATCTCTCCTGATTTCTGTTGTTTTTCCCTCATCTCTGAGCCGCTGAGTGTGAGTGTGAGTGTGTGTGTCTCTCTCTCTCTCTTTTACACAAAAACCACATGTCAATGTGCTTGCAAAAACTTTAATATGCAAAGAACAGGACTTGCCAGCTGGGCGCCATCCTGTGGACCACAGATGCAATTGCAGCAGAGGGAGCCCCTCTTGTCAAATCCCAGTTGCACTGCAGACCTCACAGTGTCTGTGTGTGTGTGTGTGCTTTGGTGTCTGTGTGTGAGTGAGTGTGTGTGTGTGTGTGTGTGTGTGTGACAGAGAGACAGACAGTCACAGAGAGAGAGAGAGAGAGAGAGAGAGAGAAATTAAAAAGCAATGAAATTCAAATTTTGCACTGCAAACCTCACAGTGTCTGTGTGTGTGTGTGCTTTGGTGTCTGTGTGTGTGTGTGTGTTCTCGTTATTCGTACCTGGTGGGGACTTGACCCTAACTACACACCGACCCGTGGGGACTCATTTCACCGTGGGGACCGAGGGCACGGGCCCACCAATAGCTCTAAAACAGTATTTAAAGATGGCTGGTGAAGTTTTCTAAGTAGGTCCCCATGTGGTCAATTTCCAGACAAAATGTGTGTGTGTGTGTGAATTCATGCGACCCTAATGGTCACACAGCGGTATTGCAGTCCCCATTAGGTTCGGTGTTCTGGAACTGTGTGTAGTCATTTGTTCGCTCTATGGCGCCCCCTATTGAACAAGACCAGTATTACGCTTTGAAAATGTATTGTAAAAAGTGTTCCTTTTTTTAGCAAAGATAGACATTATTATATAAATATGTATAAATAAAGTAATTGCAAACATGCTCTGTTATTAATTAATGTAAATTTTAATATTAAAATATATTTGCAGTTCACTTATATATGAACAGAAACATTGTACAGTATTTTAAATATTTTCAAGTCAAATTAATTATGGTAAGTAACTCAGTGAATAATTATATTGTTGCAGTGAAACTTAAAACACAATTTTTGAAAGAGGAAATAAAGTAACGATGACAAATAGGGCATTAAAAAACATTAACAATAAAAATAAAGTAAAATACGGAAGTAGCAGTAAAATACATACAGTATGCAGATGAAGGTATTGCGGTATTTGATACACTGCTCATAAATTAATTAGAGGAACTCTTTGAAAACATCAGATCTCATTTGGAAATAAACATCATGCTGGATATCCATACTGATATGGAACGGGTAATGAGTTAGGAACAAAAGGATTCTACATCAGTTGATGGTAATTAAAATAATCAACCTAATTCAGAGTCACCAAGAAATTAAACTGAAAAGCTGATGCAGCAGGCTAGATCAATTTGCTGAAATTGGTCATTGCAGCAACTCAAAATGGTACTCAGTAGTTTGTATGGCCCCCACATGTTTGTATGCATGCCTGATAACTTTGGGGCATGATCCTTATGACATGACACGTGGCGTCAAGGATTGTCTCCTCCCAGATCCTGACCAGAGTTTCACTGAACTCCTGAAAATTTTGAGGAGTAAAACATGATGTCCCAGAGGTTTTCTATTGGATTTAGGTCAGGCGAGCGTGGATGACAGTCAGTAGTATGAATTCCTTCATCCTCTAGGAACTGCCTACATACTCTTGCCAGGGGACATTATCATGCACCACCTAACCACAAATGTCTGCATAAACCTTCATCTCACTGCCAATGTTAAGCTACACTACCACTACAGTTATTCTGTACACATCTTGCTTGCAAGAAGCATGTAAGCATACAGTCGCATTCAAACACTATCAATGCGCTGCTCATGTGTGTAATGGGTCTTTTTCCTCAGTCCTGGGGTTGTAACACCACAACCTCCTCAGTCCATAATCAGAGAGTGTCTATTTGACAATAACCAAAATGTCTTTGGATAGTCTTTGTGAATGCAAAAAGAAAAAAAAAACCAATGGTGTTAGCTGGCCAGCAAAATAAAGAGAGTGTATGGCACTGAGTGCGGGCGTGTGTGTGAGTACTTCAGTCCAAATAATCAAGGTCCGGATGGATGAATGGATGGCAGCCGCCGGTCCTTTAATGGCACCAGCGAGACAGCACAGTTGTAAGGCAGCACAGTAGTAAGGCAGCACAGCAGTAAGGCAGCACAGCAGCGAGGCGTCTGGCAGGAGAACGAACAATAGTCTTTTTTTAAGGATACTGCAGAAGGAGATATTCCCCGCTAGCTCACCCAAGCTTGTTCTCTGGCACAGCTACAAGCCATGTGAGCTCGTAGCCCCTCAGTGACATATGAACTTGGCTACCAACGTCCGCTTAGCATGATGGCTAATTGTCGAGCTTGCTAGCTTATCCCCAATTAGCGATTAGCACCTAAATAACCATTACTACACAGCACATCATAGCAAACACATGATAACACATGGAATAGTATAATATACATACGAAAAAGATTTTTACCTGGCAGGAGAACGAACAATAGTCTTTTTTTAAGGCTACTGCAGCAGGAGATATTCCCCGCTAGCTCACCCAAGCTTGCTCTCTTGCACAGCTACAAGCCATATGAGCTCATAGCCCCTCCCGCTAGGTGTACTACCACAGTCGACTTTAGTGATCAACATTGGTGATTAGCTACTGCTAATTAGCATCTAGGCTAATGTCAAATAAAGCACATCATTAGGTGAACTCACTTGCTCAAACTATCACAAGCCACTCATGGCAGTTAGTGCCAAGCACACACTGGTAAAATACAACATTAGTACCTCCATCAGGACACCTGTAATGCCTTTTCCTATACACTCATCTGTTGAGTCTTCTGTACTCTCTCTGGACCTCTACTGTGTGGATGTGTGTGTGAATGGGTGAATGACTGAATGTAGTGTGAAGCGCTTTGGGGTCCTTAGGGACTAGAAAAGCGCTATACAAATGCAGGCCATTTACCATTTTACCATTTTACTCACATCTTTGTTCTCTCCAGACCCTGCACATGTGCCATCTTCTGTTGGAAGTTCAAAGCCCCCAGGGAATGAAGCCCACACCACCATCACTCCCCATTTTCTGTGGTCATCTATTGAGTTTTATTCAAATATCTTAAAACACACCTTGCCTTCAAAATTCCCTGAATGGGTTATGAGTTGTACACAGCAAATAGTTGGTGCCAGCCTGAAACCAGCTGTCCTGGCTAAAAGCTGATTCTCTAGCAGTGTAAATGCAAACAAAACTAAGTTCCAAGTTTAGCATGAATCGATACGTGAACTGGCTTTGTGGAAAAGGGGTAATGGGCTTTTTACATAAGATTTAAGGGCACCATGAAAGATGATTAATTGGGGTTATCTTTTTAATTCAGTTTTTCTCTATGATTAGTTAATCGCAGCGAGGTGTCATAATGTACTCTCTGACCTCTCTCTAGCTACTACTACTACTACTAATAATAATAATAATAATAATATGATATGGTTTATTGATCCTGTAGGAAATTAATCTCTGCATTTAACCCATTCACTCAGTGAAGCAGTGAGCAGCCAACCAATCCAGCGCCCGGGGAGCAGTATGTGGGGGATGGTACCGTGCTCAAGGGTACCTCAGGGTAGCCAAAGGATCATTAGCAACATGAATTGATATACTGTGATTTCTGACAACTGTCACTCTATGGCCAGTATTAAATTTTCCTATCCTGATCTGAATCTAAATCTAATCCAGCATTGTGGATTTAATATGTTCCGAGTTCTTACTGTTAACAGTCTCTTTAACACCAAATCATCCAGATTGTAGCCTGTTTAAAGGATATGCAAGATTTTCTGGATGACTTCCCATTTAGATATACAATACAGAGCTTGGCTGTGGCTTAAAGTGTCTCTATGTGCTTTAAGTCATGTGCTGAATTATCAAATTAAAATTGAATGTGATAAAATACTCTTTATTATCACCTGTTTTTATCCTCATCTATCTTTCATCTGCCACGTACTTGCATTTAGTACATACCTGCATCTTGAAATGTAATATGAATGAATTTTTAGCCAGAAAACTTTTCTCTTTTTTTTAGTTGGGGTTAGTTCTAATGTTCTTCAAGCTACATGCCAGTGGTAAATGAACATAATGACACAGATCTAAACCATTAAGTTCTGTTGTTCTAATAACATAGCAATGTCACTAAAACTTGATATGTAGTAATATGGTAAATGGTAAATAAAGAGAGGGAAGATGTTCAGAATTGAGGGAATTGTATGACCAGAAGGGAACATAGCAACCAATTACCTTAGAATCCCACATACAAAAAGAAACAAAAGCATACCTTGCCAGGTGGCCAGCACTAACTACAGCCTGACAACTGAGGACGGTGACCTCATCACGTGCTTCAAAAGATTACCTATTCTTCCCATGCCAAGGAACAAGCCCTCATGCCTTAATGACTACCAGCCGATTGCGCTGACTTCTGTGGTTATGAAGGTGTTTGAGAGGCTGTTGAAGAACATTATCTCCTCCTACATCCCCAGCAGCACAGACCCACTCCAGTTTGCATACCGACAAGATCTACAGAAGACGCCATCTCCCACGTCCTGCACACCACCCTAAGCCACGTGGACATGAAATGGAGTAACTATGTGAGAATGCTGCTTGTAGACTACAGTTCAGCATTTGACACAATAGTGCCCCATAGACTGTTCACAAAGCTGGGGGATCTTGGACTTAACAACAGTTTGTGTGCATAGGTGCTGGACTTCCTTACTGGTAGATCGCAGGTCGTGAAGGTGGGTAAGTGTGTCTCTGACAGCATCACTACCAACACAGGAGTGCCACAGGAGTGCGTACTCTTGCCACTACATACTCCCTCTACACCTCTTGATTGTGTGGCCACTCAAGGCTCAAACGCCATCGTGAAGTTTGCTGATGATGCTGTGGTGTTGGGCCTCATCTCCAACAACGATTAGACAGCCTAATGGACGAGGTGAAGAACCTGGCATCTTGGTGCAGAGAAAACCACCTCCAACTGAACGTCTGCAAGACCAAGGAGCTGGTGGTGGATTTTAGTAGGAGAAAGCCGCGAGACTACAAGCCCCTGGCCATCAACGTGGAGAGGGTGCTGTCCTTCAAGTACCTTGGGGTTGACATCTCCTTAGACCTGACATGGACTGCTCACAGTCCAAAAGGGCTAGGCAGCGCCGGTATCGCCTGAGACAACTGAGAAAGTTTGGAGTCTCTCCAGGGATCCTTAGGACTATCTATTCGGGCGCTGTGGAGAGCATCCTCACACAGAACTTTACATCCTGGTATGGGAACAGCTGTGTTAAGGACGAAAAGCCCTTCAGAGAGTGATCTGTGTGGCAGAACACTGCTACAGGTCTGCTCTCCCTTCCCTACAGGACATCTACAACAGGAGATGTAGGTCCAGAGCAGCTCGGATTTTTAAGGACTTGTCCAGGACTCCTAAAAATAATCCAGCACATCACACCATGGTGTAAGATGCTAGCAGGCAGGGTGTACATTTTAATTTTTTTTAACCAAGTAACTCATGAGATGCCAACATCAGGCAGAATGAGCTTCAGAAATACCAAGGGCTATGAGAAGAGCTAGGAAAAAGTGTGGAGGGAAAAGGCAACGGTGGTCCCTATGGTAATCAGAACCCAGTGACCCCCAAACTGGGTTAGTTGCTCCAGATTTCAGGAACAACATCCAAGACACCTACGATACCACATAGGACCCTGATTCTCACAGACCTCTGGTAAAGGCCCCAACTTTGAAGGAAAAAAAGACTATATATATGTGTGTATATGCAGGCCAGCCGACAGATCTGGGTGGGCCCGGGACAACGCTGTCAGCTCAGTTTCTATTAATCTCTTTGGTTTTTGCAATTGCTGCAGGTCACTGAGGTAAGGAGTTGCCTTGTCATATAAGGCTTTAAAAACAATTACAATCACATTTGCATTATCCTCTATTCACCTGTTGTGTCATTCACTATTGTTTTTGGTTTTTACAATAAACTTAGTTTACCATTTATTGAAACCTGCCTGGCATCACTTTTGAGTCCACACAATTCTGTCCTTCACAATAATACCTGTCTAGTGATCACAATGGTTGGTAGTAGTTGATTGGTTTACATTTTTGCATTGTTTCTATTATTTATTCATTCCTGCATTTAATTAATTTTGCTACTGCTTATATTTTGTGTACATTTCAACTCAACAAATATCAGTTAGGAAATTGCATTTCTAATTAAGCAAGTAATGTGTGGATTCATCTCTTCTCAGCAATCATTAATATATTACACAGATCCTGACATTTGAGGTCCCCATTTTGACCATGCCCATACCCCACCCACCTACTGTCTACTGCAGCATGTCAAGATGGCGGAGTGACATTGCAGTTTGCTTTAAAACATAAACAATAATTTCATACATCTACAGTCTGACATTCTTATTTCAGTTATTTTTTAACATACATATTAAACCAATTTCAGTTCAGAAATTGTATTTCTCACTTAGCAGGTAATGTGTAGAGTCATTTACTTCGTTCTCAGCAATTTACACATATCTTGACATTTGAGGTCCCCACCTTGACCATGCCCATCCCCCCACATAGATGGCCGAGTGACGTTGTACTTTGTTTTAACACACCAATGACCCGTCAGTGTCCGGTGCGGTATGTGTAAGAATGAGCGGAGTTAAACCCCCACGGCAACATTATTTTGCGTTTCTTGTCCGAGGTCATTTAAGTATAAAGAAAAGAAAAGACAGCGGCCGCCAGCGCTATAAACAACGGTAGACTGATGGGTAATAAGCGAATGAGTAATGCGGAAAACAGATGTTTGAGATGGGAAACTTTTCTTGAAGTACACAGCGAGAGCTGTGCATGAACTGTGGGTTTTATCGTGTTGGATAACAGCAAAAGTAAGAGGGAATTAAGGACGATATTTATCAAATGTGAAGCGTAGTTTGGTTCTTCTTTTGATGCTGGGCCAGTGAATTTTGGTTGAAGAGAGACAAAACCTGCAGCCCAGAATCTTGCGCAAAAAAGACGTAAAGACGATTCAGACACGACGAATCAGAATTAGTGAGCTTTTGGCTTTCAGCCCCCACGGCGACTAAGCTAATTCTGATGCGTCGGTCCGCTCTGTGTTTACGTCTTCATGTGGAATGCGTTTCCTGCTCTCATTTGCTGGTTGTTGTTGAAATAGTTTTGTGAGCTTTAGCCTGAGATTCTGGCGTTTCTGGTAAAATACATTTATATTCATTCAATTCAGGATTTAATGAATCGGTATCGCTTCATTCAAGCTACTCACCTTTCGCTATCCACCGGCACTTTCAGCTGGACCAAGGACATTTACAGAGGTCCCGCCCCTGACTATCTCTGATTGGTTTAGACCACGAAGGGGAATGATGTGTGTGTCTGTTGTTAATCACATGGATGTCTGTGGCAAATTTTACAAACAGTTCTCATAATGAACGAACTCAGGAGGTTCAACGTTCCAGCGGTGAGCTGCTCTGTGTCACTGCCTTGAATAGCAGCTGGGGAAATCAGCCAGATCAGCAGCAGGTGGACACAATCACACAGGTGCGTGGGCCAAGAGCGAGAGCCCGTAACGAGCTCCACCCAGGCAGAGAGGAGGAGGAGAGACAAAGAAAACAAAAACGAACAACAAGAACAACAAAACCTGTAGCCAGCGTGAGCCAACCAGAGAGACACGGGGACCGTGACACATTTTCCCCACCAAGTTGAAGTCACTGATTTTGCTGTTCCAGACTTTTGGACTGAAAGTGAACAGCGGGTCCTGACTCCGCGTCTGTGGTAGAAGTTGACTGTCATGTTGTGTAAAGGTGGCATCCTCCTGCCCTCGTAGGAGTTTTTTGAGCTGCGGATCTAAACAGCTTTTTTATTATTATTTTTATTTTTGCTTTGCCAGACTTTTAAAACCTCAACTGAAAACTGTACGCTCCATGGTAATCCGCTGTTACTGGGAAAATATAAGTCAATGCAGTACTGTTTAAATACAGGGAGTTTATTGAAACACAAAGAACTTCAACAAAGCATAGCATGTTAAACCATGCAATCTGAATGGAAAACAATTACAGCAGACACGGTAACAACAATATTTAATTTCTGCTGTTTAATACTAAAGAAATGTAAACTTTTTCAAATTAGGTATAACTGCAGAATATTTTCAAGGTTATCTGCTATAAAATCAATGCCAGGAAAATCTCCTTCATGTTTTTTTTTTTTTAATTCTCAGTTACTTTGACACAACGGCATGTGCTGTGATGTTCACATCTCTGATAAAGTTTAGTGTCAGTACTGATAAATGATCAGAATTATAAGATTTCTCACTTTCTGAGGAAAAATTGCACCAAATCGAATCTGGACCTTGTGAATCGGAATCAAGTGGATTATAGAAATCAGTGATGATACCCAGCCCTTGTGAATATCCTAGGACCGACAGAAGTGGATATAACTGACCGTGGGCAATGAGAAAAGATGAAAAGAACGATTGATAACTTTTTTGTCAAGTTAAGGCCTGATCGATCTGAAATTCATAGCCAGTGCTCTGACAGGGAGCCATCAATCTTTGAACGCTGATTTGGGTGCGCCCAACTTTTTTTAATGGTGTGCATAAGAAAAAAAGTTTTGCGCACTCAGAGAGAGAGAGAGAGAGAGAGAGACAGTGACACTTGCTGTGGATTTAAAAATTTAAAAAAACACACAGAAAAACCAAAGAGAAGAAGAGGCACACAAGTCGATTGGTACCGCATTGAGCCAGCAGAGGGAGCCCCTCTTGTTAAATCCCAGTTGCAAAGCAGCTGCCCTGCTTCTGTGTGTGTGTGTGTGTGTGTGTGTGACAGTCAGACAGACAGACAGACAGAGAGAGAGAGAGAGAGAGAGAGATACAGATCAAAAAGCACTGAAATTCTAATTTTGCACTGGAGACCGCACAGTGTCTGTCTGTGTGTCTGTCTGTGTGTGTGTGTGTGTGTTTGTGACAGACAGACAGACAGACACAGAGAGAGAGAGAGATACAAAGCACTGTAATTCAAATTTTGCACTGCAGACCTCACAGTGTGTATCTGTGTTTGTGACAGAGAGAGAGAGAGAGTGACACTTGCTGTGTATTTAAAAAACAAACGCTCAAACAAACCAAAGAGAATGACAGAGGCAGAAAGACACTGTATTTTATTGTGGTAACTGATGATGTCTTGCTCTCCAATTGTAGAGTGCTTCCTGAATGCATATGTGTGGACGAGGAGACGAGAGGAACAGGAAACAGAGAGCGTCAGCGGCTAACCCTAACCCTGCTGTTTGTTGCCTACCTTGTGTAAAACCATCTGATTGGAAGAATGACCAAAGAACGTGAACATTGCCATGAGAAAGAAAAGAAAAAACACAAACCTATCCCACCAGTGCCTCGTGGGGTTGGGGATGCCCCTGCCCTATCACAAGACCCTAACCCTAAAATTTAAATTTTTCTAAAAAGATGTTATTGACAATGAGGGGTGATTAAAAAATACATTGGCAAAAATTCTACTCAAAAAACTAAGAACGAAAACGCAAAGAAGTGATTTGACATTTTAAAACTAAATTCAAAATAACAAACCTGACATGTAAAAGTGGGAGGGTATAAATAGAAGGGGAAGGCACTCTCTGCTCATTCCACTCCAAACGAGGGTGGATTGTTGGTCTTGAAAACTCAGACTTTGAGCCTGTTTTGGTTGACGAGTGTAAAAGTGGAAATGTGACTGAGAAGGAAAGAGAATTATGGCAGGCGCATTCAGAAAACCATTCAACTTTACAAAAGGTATACTGTGAATCTGAAGAAGAGAAGCCTGGAAAGTGTGAACCACCACAGAGTAAGAGGAGAGTCTCTGATGCCACCTGTACATAAGATGACAGTCAACCTCTACCACAGACGTGGAGTCAGGACCCGCTGTTCACTTTCAGTCAGTACACTGAAAATGAGTTTCATCAGACTTACCACAAATGTACGACAGTCAAGAACTTCAGCAGCCAAGTTTCCTAAACAGTCTGCAGTATGGGGAGGACAAGGGATTATCTTCCACAACCTAACCCTAACAGTGTACAGTGACTGATCAGGCAGTACAGTTTTAGGAACCTTTTTAACTGAGGCAGGATGGCATTTTGGTTTTTAATCAGAATCTACCCTTCAGCCAGAATTCATTTAAAGAGCTGTGGGAACAGCTACCTGTGACTGAATCTCTGTCCGTCAGTTTGGACACTACCTCAACTGTGAACAGCACTACAACGGGTCATGATGAAACCTGGAGGCCAGATGACACCATCATCAATGAGCAGCAATTAGCTGAAAACTTTGGTGAAAATCTCTTTGAGCTTGCAAATGACATTTTGCAAAAAGATGGCATTACACCTCCAGCCTCCACTGTTCACTGCCCTCTCTGAGGGGGCAGGAGGACGTGAATATTTCAGCCTCCCCTCTCACCCCTCACCCTCACCTCCTTACCCGTGCCCCTCCCTTTAGGCAGGGAGGGGTCTAAATTCATTTCCCTCTTCATGTTCAGCCTCCCCTCTCCCCCTTGTCCTCACCTCCTTACCCGTGCCCCTCCCTTTAGGCAGGGAGGGGTCTAAATAAAATTTCCCTGTTCATATTCAGCCTCCCCTCTCCCCCTCTCGTCCTCACCTCCTTACCCGTGCCCCTCCCTTTAGGCAGGGAGGGGTCTAAATTCATTTCCATGTTCATATTCACGTCCTCCTGCCCTCTCTGAGGCCGACCACTGCCTCCTCATCTCCTCTTGGGACCTTTAGGGAGCACTCAGCACCGGCAGGTAAGCCATGCACTGTCACAAAACCTTCCGGCATCAAAGGCCATCTCCTGACACTGAAATCTCTGCTCATTTCTCTTGTTTTCCCTCATCTCTGAGCCGCTGTGTGT
>NW_024387384.1:447464-481119 GCF_900408965.1 Simochromis diagramma
GCACCCACCAAAACCCCCACCTAGACACCAACATCAGCCCTCTACACCTCTTACTTTTTCAGTTATTCCACTTTTGTCCCATCCTCTCCTGGCTTTTTCCCCATAACCCCTAACCCTAACCCCTAACCCTACCCTAACCCTAACCCCTAACCCTAACCCAAAATTTTATCCCCTATGTCAATTCGGCCCTAATACCACTATCCCCACCCCAGGATCCTGATCCTAACCCTAACCAGCCACAATCCTTGCCCTAACCCTAGCCCCATCCATGGTGAAGCCCTAACCTTAACCCCAGTGCCAAGACACAAAGAATAAACAAAAATAATTAGGAAAGGAGGGCATGTAAGCCAAAGGAAAGGAAGCAGGAATTAGGAGCAGAAGGAAATAGAAGGCAAAGCAAGGGTAGGAAAGGAGAAAGGAAAGGAAATGGATAGTGTTAAGCAAAAGAAAGTAAAGTAAGAAAACTAAAAAGAAAACCAAAAAGGAAAAACACAAAGCACCGTAGGGAGGAGTCAAAAAAAGCCTATAAAAGGAGGGGGCAGAGAGGAGTCTCCTTTATTTGAATTTGGCCACCGATGCATGAGCACAGCCTGAAGAAGGCACAACATCGCCGAAAGCTAGCGCATGCCATGCATCATTAATAAAAATGTTTTGTTTGTTGTTTTAGTTTGTTATTTTAGTTTGTTATTTTTGGGGGAGGTTTATTTGCTGTTTTTTCATTTTCTTGTTTATGTACGGCCTAAAAAACTCATTTGAAACCTAAAATTTGGAATTCATGAAAAACAACACGGAGACTGAAATTCATTGAAAAAATATAAACTTTATTGAAAGCACAATTAAAAACCAGTTGATTAAAACCTAAAAGCAAGGTAAAAACAATTTAAAAAGCTGTAAGAAAAGCATATTAATACAATTGGATTAAAAACAACAATAATAAAAATATGGTACTTACCTGGAAGCCTAAATTAGGAAGGTACTTACCTGATTCGGAACCGGAGAGTAACGGACATGGAAGACGGAGTGGTGTTTCCGTAGTGGGCCTTGGGAAGGGTCACGAGTATGGCCCGTGCACCGCTCCTGCCCTCGTCGTGCAGAGAGGAGCTTCATTTCCCCTTACCTAACCCTAACCCCCTAACCCCTAACCCTAGCAGCACAGGCCCTTGTGTACTGTGGATCGCATCAGCCAGCAACACAAGCCCTGGAGAAATGTGAATGGTATCAACGAGTAGCACAGGCCCTGGTGTAATGTGGATGGCCTCATCCAGCAACACCACAGGCCCTGGTGAAATGTGGTTGTTTTCGGCCAGTAACACAGGCCCTATTGCAATGTGAATGGCCTCAGCCAGCAACACAGTCCCTGGTGTAATGTTAATGTCCTCATCCAACCCCATGGCCCCGGTGCAATGTGGATGGCCTCAGCCAGCAGCACAGGACCTGGTGTAATGTGGATGGCATAATCTAACAACACTGGCCCTTGTGAAATATGGATGGTATTGGTAAGCACCACACACCCTGGTGTAATGTGAATGGCCTTAGCCAGTAGCACAGGACCTTGTGTATTGTGGATCGCATCAGCCGGCAACACAAGCTCTGGTGAAATTTGCATGGTGCATCGAGTAGCACAGGCCCTGGTGTAATGTGGATGGCCTCAGCAGGCACCACAGGACTTGTTGTGGTGATGATGGCCACACAGGAAGCACTGGCAGTGGTGTAATGTGGATGGCCTCAGCCAACAACACTGGCCCTGGTGAAATGTGAATGTCCTCGGCCAACACCACTGGCCCTGGTGTAATGTGAATGGCATCAGCCAGTATCACAGGCCCTTGTGTATTGTGGATGGTGTCGAACAGCACCACATGCCCTGATGTAATGTGGATGGCATCAACGACTAGCACAGGACCTGGTGTAATGTGGATGGCATGTGCCAGCAACGCAGGCCCTGGTGAAATTAGGATGGCCTCAGCCAGCAACGCAGGCCCTGGTGTGGTGAAGATGGCCTCACAGGAAGCACTGTCCCTGGTGTAAAGTGTATGGCCTCAGCCAACAACAGTGGCCCTGGTGAAATATAGATGGTATTGGTCAGCACCACAGGCCCTGGTGTAATGTGAATGTCCTCAGCCAGAAGCACAGGCCCTTGTGTATTTTGGATCGCATCAGCCAGCAACACAAGCCCTGGTGAAATGTGGTTGGTATCAACGAGTAGCACAGGCCCTGGTGTAATTTGGATGGCCTCAGCCAGCACCACAGGCCCTGGTTTGGTGATGATGGCATCACAGGAAGCACTGGCAGTGGTGTAATGTGGATGGCCTGAGCCAACAACACTGGACCTGGTGTAATGTGGATGGTATTGGCCAGCACCACAGGCCGTTGTGTAATGTGGATGGCATCAGCCAGTATCACAGGCCCTTCTGTGTTGTGGATGTCATCAGCCAGCAACACAGGCCCTACTGCAATGTGAATGGCCTCAGCCAGCAACACAGTCCCTGGTGTAATGTTAATGTCCTCATCCAACCCCATGGCCCCGGTGCAATTTGGATGGCCTCAGCGGGCAGCACAGGACCTGGTGTAATGTGGATGGCATCAGCCAGTATCACAGGCCCTGGTGAAATGTGGATGGTTCGGACAGCACCAAAGGGCCTGATGAAATGTGGAAGGTATTGGCCAGCACCAAAGGCCCTGGTGTAATGTGGATGGCCTCAGCCAAAAGTACAGGCCCTGGTGTGGTGAAGATGGCCTCACAGGAAGCACTGTACCTGATCTAAAGTGTATGGCCTCAGCCAACAACAGTGGACCTGGTGAAATGTGGATGGCATTGGCCAGCACAACAGGCCATATTGTAACGTGAATGTCCTCAGCCAGTAGCACAGGCCCTTGTGTACTGTGGATCGCATCAGCCAGCAACACAAGCCCTGGAGAAATATGGATGGTATCAACGAGTAGCACAGGCCCTGGTGTAATGTGAATGGCCTCATCCAGCAACACCACAGGCCCTGGTGAAATGTGGTTGTTTTCGGCCAGCAACACAGGCCCTTGGGTAATTTGGATGGCTAGCAGCACAGGCCCTGGTCTGGTGATGATGGCTTCACAGGAATCACTGGCACTGGTGTATTTTCGATGGCATCAGCCATCAACACAGGCCCTCGTGAAATATAGGTGGCCTCAGCCAGCAGCACAGGCCCTACTGCAATGTGAATGGCCTCAGCCAGCAACACAGTCCCTGGTGTAATGTTAATGTCCTCATCCAACCCCATGGCCCCGGTGCAATGTGGATGGCCTCAGCCAGCAGCACAGGACCTGGTGTAATGTGGATGGCATAATCTAACAACACTGGCCCTTGTGAAATATGGATGGTATTGGTAAGCACCACACACCCTGGTGTAATGTGGATGGCCTTAGCTTACACCACTGGCCCTGATGTAATGTGCATGATATCGGCCAGCATCACAGGGCCTAATGTGGATGGCATCAACGAGCATCAAAGGCCCTGGTGGGGTAAAGATGGCCTCACAGGAAGCACAGTCTCTGGTGTAATGTGGATGGCCTAAGCCAACAACAGTGGCCCTGGTGAAATGTGGATGGTATTGGTTAGCAGCACAGGCCCTGGTGTAACGTGAATGGCCTCATCCAACAACACTGGCCCTGGTGAAATGTGGATTATATTGGCCTGCACCACAGGCCCTGGTTTAATGTAGATGGCATCAGCCAGTAGCACAGGCCCTTGAGTATTGTGAATGGCATCAGCCAGCAACACCACTGGCCCTTGTGAAATGTGGATGGTTTCGGCCAGCAACACAGGCCCTTGGGTAATGTGGAAGGCTAGCAACACTGGTCCTTGTGTAATGTGGATGGTATCAGCCAGCACCACAGGCCCTGGTGTGGTGATGATGGCCTCACAGGAAGCACCTTCCCTGGTGTAATTTGGATGGCCTCATCCAACAACACTGGCCCTGGTGAAATATGGATGGTATTAGCCAGCACCACAGGCCCTGGTGTAATATGAATGTCTTCAGCCAGAAGCACAGCCCCTTGTGTATTGTGGATGGCCTTAGCCAACACCACTGGCCCTGGTGAAAAGTGGATGACATCGGCAAGGACCAATGGCCCTGATGTAATGTGGATGGTTTCAGCCAACAGCACAGTCCCTGGTGTGGTGATGATGGCCTCACAGGAAGCACTGTCCCTGGTGTAATTTGGATGACCTCATCCAACAACACTGTCCCTGGTGAAATGTGGATGGTATTAGCCAGCACCACAGGCCCTGGTGTAATGTGAATGGCCTCAGCCATGACCACAGGCCCTGATGAAATGTAGTTGTCCTCAGCCAACACCACTGGCCCTGGTGAAATGTGCATGATATCGGTCAGCACCACAGGCCCAGCTGTAATGTGGATGGCATCAACGAGCAGCAGAGGCCCTGGTGGGGTGAAGATGGCCTCATCCAACAGTACAGGCCCTGGTGTGGTGAAGATGGCCTCACAGGAAGCACAGGCCATGGTGTAATGTGGATGGCCTCAGACAGCAGCCAGGCCCTGGTGAAATGTAGATGGCCTCAGCCAACACCACTGGCCCAGGTGTAATGGGGATGGCATCAGCCAGTAGCACAGGCCTTTGTGTATTGTGGATCGCATCAGCCAGCAACACAAGCCCCGGAGAAATGTGGATGGTTTCGGCCTGCACCACAGTCCCTGGTTTAATGTGGATGGCATCAACGAGTAGCACAGGCCCTTGTGTAATGTGGTTCACATCAGCCAGCAACACAGGCTCTGGTGAAGTGCAGATGACCTCAGACAGCAGCGCAGGCCCTGCTGTCGTGAAGTTGGCCTCAGAGGGAGCACTAGCCCTGGTGAAATGTGGATGGCCTAAGCCAGCAATACAGGCCCTGGTGTGGTGACGATAGCCTCAAAGGGAGCACATGCCGTGGTATAATGTGGATGGCCTCATCTACCAACACTGGCCCAGGTGAAATGTGGATGGTAATGGCCAGCACCACAGACCTTGGTGTAATGTGGATGGCCTTAGCCAAAACCACTGGCCCTGGTGAAATATGGATGACATCGGCAAGGACCAATGGCCCTGATGTAATGTGGATGGTTTCAGCCAACAGCACAGTCCCTGGTGTGGTGAAGATGGCCTCACAGGAAGCACTGTCCCTGGTGTAATGTAGATGGCATCAGCCAGTAGCACAGGCCCTTGAGTATTGTGAATGGCATCAGCCAGCAACACCACTGGCCCTTGTGAAATGTGGATGGTTTCGGCCAGCAACACAGGCCCTTGGGTAATGTGGAAGGGTAGCAGCACTGGCCCTTGTGTAACGTGCATGATATCGGTCAGCACCACAGGCCCAGCTGTAATGTGGATGGCATCAACGAGCAGCAGAGGTCCTGGTGGGGTGAAGATGGCCACAAAGCAATCAATGTCGCTGGTTTAATGTGGATGGTAGAAGCCGGCATCACAGGCCCTGATGTAATGTGGATCGCCTCAGCCAAAAGCACAGGCCCTGGTGTGGTGAAGATGGCCTCACAGGAAGCACTGTCCCTTGTGTAATGTGTATGGCCTCAGCCAACAACAGTGGCCCTGGTGAAATGTGGATTATATTGGCCAGCACCACAGGCCCTGGTGTAATGTGAATATCCTCAGCCAGTAGTAAAGGCCCTTGTGTTTTCTGGAAGGAATCAGCGGGCAACACAATCCCTGGTGAAATGTGAATGGTATCATCGAGTAGCACAGGCCCTGGTGTAATGTGGATGGCCTCATCCAACAGTACAGTCCCTGGTGTGGTGAAGATCGCCTCACAAGAAGCAGTGTCCCTGGTGTAATGTGGATGGCCTCAGCCAACAACAGTGGCCCTGGTGAAATATGGATGGTATTGGCCAGCACCACAGGCCCTTGTGTAATGTGAATGTCCTCAGCCAGAAGCACAGGCCCTTGTGTAATGTGAAGGTCCTCAGCCATGACCACGGGCCCTGATGAAATGTAGTTGGCCTCAGCCATGACCACAGGCCCTGGTGAAATGTAAATGTCCTCAGCCAGTAGCACAGGCCCTGTTGTAATGTGGATGGCGTCATCTAACAACTCTGTCGCTGGTGAAATATGAATGGTATTGGTCAGCACCACACACCCTGGTGAATTGTGCATGAAATCGGTCAGTACCACAGGCCCAGGTGTAATGTGGATGGCATCAACGAGCAGCAGAGGCCTTGGTGGGGTGAAGATGGCCTCACAGGAAGCACTGCCCCTTGAGTAATGTGTATGTCCTCAGCCAACAACAGTGGCCCTGGTGAAATGTGGAATATATCGGCCAGCAACACAGGCCCTGGTTTGGTGATAATGGCATAACAGGAAGAACTGTACCTGGTGTAATGTGGATGGCATAATCTAACAACACTGGCCCTTGTGAAATATGGATGGTATTGGTAAGCACCACACACCCTGGTGTAATGTGAATGGCCTTAGCCAGTAGCACAGGACCTTGTGTATTGTGGATCGCATCAGCCGGCAACACAAGCTCTGGTGAAATTTGCATGGTGCATCGAGTAGCACAGGCCCTGGTGTAATGTGGATGGCCTCAGCAGGCACCACAGGACTTGTTGTGGTGATGATGGCCACACAGGAAGCACTGGCAGTGGTGTAATGTGGATGGCCTGAGCCAACAACACTGGCCCTGGTGAAATGTGAATGTCCTCGGCCAACACCACTGGCCCTGGTGTAATGTGAATGGCATCAGCCAGTATCACAGGCCCTTGTGTATTGTGGATGGTGTCGAACAGCACCACATGCCCTGATGTAATGTGGATGGCATCAACGAGTAGCACAGGCCCTGGTGTAACGTGAATGGCCTCATCCAACAACACTGGCCCTGGTGAAATGTGGATTATATTGGCCTGCACCACAGGCCCTGGTTTAATGTAGATGGCATCAGCCAGTAGCACAGGCCCTTGAGTATTGTGAATGGCATCAGCCAGCAACACCACTGGCCCTTGTGAAATGTGGATGGTTTCGGCCAGCAACACAGGCCCTTGGGTAATGTGGAAGGCTAGCAACACTGGCCCTTGTGTAATGTGGATGGTATCAGCCAGCACCACAGGCCCTGGTGTGGTGATGATGGCCTCACAGGAAGCACTGTCCCTGGTGTAATTTGGATGGCCTCATCCAACAACACTGGCCCTGGTGAAATGTGGATGGTATTAGCCAGCACCACAGGCCCTGGTGTAATGTGAATGTCCTCAGCCAGAAGCACAGCCCCTTGTGTATTGTCGATGGCCTTAGCCAACACCACTGGCCCTGGTGAAATGTGGATGACATCGGCAAGGACCAATGGCCCTGATGTAATGTGGATGGTTTCAGCCAACAGCACAGTCCCTGGTGTGGTGAAGATGGCCTCACAGGAAGCACTGTCCCTGGTGTAATGTGAATGGCCTCAGCCATGACCACAGGCCCTGATGAAATGTAGTTGTCCTCAGCCAACACCACTGGCCCTGGTGAAATGTGCATGATATCGGTCAGCACCACAGGCCCAGCTGTAATGTGGATGGCATCAACGAGCAGCAGAGGCCCTGGTGGGGTGAAGATGGCCTCATCCAACAGTACAGGCCCTGGTGTGGTGAAGATGGCCTCACAGGAAGCACAGGCCATGGTGTAATGTGGATGGCCTCAGACAGCAGCCAGGCCCTGGTGAAATGTAGATGGCCTCAGCAAACACCACGGGCCCAGGTGTAATGGGGATGGCATCAGCCAGTAGCACAGGTCCTTGTGTATTGTAGATCGCATCAGCCAGCAACACAAGCCCCGGAGAAATGTGGATGGTTTCGGCCTGCACCACAGTCCCTGGTTTAATGTGGATGGCATCAACGAGTAGCACAGGCCCTTGTGTAATGTGGTTCACATCAGCCAGCAACACAGGCTCTGGTGAAGTGCAGATGACCTCAGACAGCAGCGCAGGCCCTGCTGTCGTGAAGTTGGCCTCAGAGGGAGCACTAGCCCTGGTGAAATGTGGATGGCCTAAGCCAGCAATACAGGCCCTGGTGTGGTGACGATAGCCTCACAGGGAGCACATGCCGTGGTATAATGTGGATGGCCTCAGCCAGTAGCACAGGCCCTGTTGTAATGTGGATGGCCTCATCTACCAACACTGGCCCAGGTGAAATGTGGATGGTAATGGCCAGCACCACAGACCTTGGTGTAATGTGGATGGCCTTAGCCAACACCACTGGCCCTGGTGAAATGTGGATGACATCGGCAAGGACCAATGGCCCTGATGTAATGTGGATGGTTTCAGCCAACAGCACAGTCCCTGGTGTGGTGAAGATGGCCTCACAGGAAGCACTGTCCCTGGTGTAATGTAGATGGCATCAGCCAGTAGCACAGGCCCTTGAGTATTGTGAATGGCATCAGCCAGCAACACCACTGGCCCTGGTGAAATGTGGATGGTTTCGGCCAGCAACACAGGCCCTTGGGTAATGTGGAAGGGTAGCAGCACTGGCCCTTGTGTAACGTGCATGATATCGGTCAGCACCACATGCCCAGCTGTAATGTGGATGGCATCAACGAGCAGCAGAGGTCCTGGTGGGGTGAAGATGGCCAAAAAGCAATCAATGTCGCTGGTTTAATGTGGATGGTAGAAGCCGGCATCACAGGCCCTGATGTAATGTGGATCGCCTCAGCCAAAAGCACAGGCCCTGGTGTGGTGAAGATGGCCTCACAGGAAGCACTGTCCCTTGTGTAATGTGTATGGCCTCAGCCAACAACAGTGGCCCTGGTGAAATGTGGATTATATTGGCCAGCACCACAGGCCCTGGTGTAATGTGAATATCCTCAGCCAGTAGTAAAGGCCCTTGTGTTTTCTGGAAGGAATCAGCGGGCAACACAATCCCTGGTGAAATGTGAATGGTATCATCGAGTAGCACAGGCCCTGGTGTAATGTGGATGGCCTCATCCAACAGTACAGTCCCTGGTGTGGTGAAGATCGCCTCACAAGAAGCAGTGTCCCTGGTGTAATGTGGATGGCCTCAGCCAACAACAGTGGCCCTGGTGAAATATGGATGGTATTGGCCAGCACCACAGGCCCTTGTGTAATGTGAATGTCCTCAGCCAGAAGCACAGGCCCTGGTGTAATGTGGATGGCCTCAGCCAGCACCATTGGCCCTGGTGTAATGTGGATGGCCTCATCCACCAACACTGGCCCTTGTGAAATGTGGATGGTATTGGCCAGCACCACAGGCCCTGGTGTAATGTGAAGGTCCTCAGCCATGACCACGGGCCCTGATGAAATGTAGTTGGCCTCAGCCATGACCACAGGCCCTGGTGAAATGTAAAATGTCCTCAGCCAGTAGCACAGGCCCTGTTGTAATGTGGATGGCGTCATCTAACAACTCTGTCGCTGGTGAAATATGGATGGTATTGGTCAGCACCACACACCCTGGTGAATTGTGCATGAAATCGGTCAGTACCACAGGCCCAGGTGTAATGTGGATGGCATCAACGAGCAGCAGAGGCCTTGGTGGGGTGAAGATGGCCTCACAGGAAGCACTGTCCCTTGAGTAATGTGTATGTCCTCAGCCAACAACAGTGGCCCTGGTGAAATGTGGAATATATTGGCCAGCAACACAGGCCCTGGTTTGGTGATAATGGCATAACAGGAAGAACTGTACCTGGTGTAATGTGGATGGCATAATCTAACAACACTGGCCCTTGTGAAATATGGATGGTATTGGTAAGCACCACACACCCTGGTGTAATGTGAATGGCCTTAGCCAGTAGCACAGGACCTTGTGTATTGTGGATCGCATCAGCCAGCAACACAAGCTCTGGTGAAATTTACATGGTGCATCGAGTAGCACAGGCCCTGGTGTAATGTGGATGGCCTCAGCAGGCACCACAGGACTTGGTGTGGTGATGATGGCCGCACAGGAAGCACTGGCAGTGGTGTAATGTGGATGGCCTGAGCCAACAACACTGGCCCTGGTGAAATGTGAATGTCCTCGGCCAACAACACTGGCCCTGGTGTAATGTGAATGGCATCAGCCAGTATCACAGGCCCTTGTGTATTGTGGATGGTGTCGAACAGCACCACATGCCCTGATGTAATGTGGATGGCATCAACGAGTAGCACAGGACCTGGTGTAATGTGGATGGCATGTGCCAGCAACGCAGGCCCTGGTGAAATTAGGATAGCCTCAGCCAGCAACACAGGCCCTTGGGTAATGTGGAAGGCTAGCAACACTGGCCCTGTGTTCTTTCTCCTCTGCTCTTCTCCCTGTACACCAACTGCTGCACCTCCACCCACCAGTCTGTCAAGCTAATCAAGTTTGCAGATGACACCACTGTTATTGGACTCATCTCGGACGGGGACGAGTCTGCCTACAGGAGGGAGGTTGAACGTCTGGTGTCCTGGTGCAGCCACAACAACCTGGTGCTGAATGCCCAGAAGACAGTGGAGATTATTGTGGACTTCAGGAAGCACACAGCCCCACTCCCCCCCATCATCCTGACTGACACCCCCATCACCTCTGTGGACTCATTCCGCTTCCTGGGTACCACCATCACCCAGGACCTGAAGTGGGAGCCCACCATCACCTCCGTCATCAAGAAAGCCCAGCAGAGGATGTACTTCCTGAGGCAGCTGAAGAAATTCAACCTGCCAACACGGACGATGATGCAATTCTACACTGCAATCATCGAGTCCATCCTCACCTCCTCCATCACTGTGTGGTACGCTGGAGCCACTATCAGGGACAAACAGAGACTGCAGCGTGTTGTGCGCTCTGCTGAGAAGGTGATTGGCTGCAGACTCCCATCTCTGCAGGACCTGTACACCTCCAGGACACTGCGGCGTGCAGCTCAGATCTCAGCTGACCCTTCTCACCCTGGACACAGTCTGTTTGACCTGCTCCCCTCAGGCAGGAGGCTCCGGTCCATTCGCACCAGAACCTCTCGCCATAAGAACAGTTTCTTCCCCTCTGCTGTTGGACACATGAACAATAACCACATGACTGTCCCCGCCACTAACACATGACCCTACGCTGTGTCACTGCATCATTTCATGTTTGGCACCGATCACCACCTGCACTCATGTATATATCTTTCTACGTAGCACTCATAAGTCTTATTCTCATGTATATATCTCATGTATATCTCATGCACATATCTTTCTTTCTACATAGCACTTTAATTCTTATTGTTTGCACTGAAGCACCGCAGCAATTTCCTAATGTTGTAAACCTCAACATCTGGCAATAAACCCCATTCTGATTCTGATTCTGATTCTGATGTAATGTGGATGGTTTCAGCCAACAGCACAGTCCCTGGTGTGGTGAAGATGGCCTCACAGGAAGCACAGGTCCCTGGTGTAATATGGATGGCCTCAGCCAGCACCACAGGCCCTGGTTTGGTGATGATGGCATCACAGGAAGCACTGGCAGTGGTGTAATGTGGATGGCCTGAGCCAACAACACTGGCCCTGGTGTAATGTGGATGGTATTGGCCAGCACCACAGGCCCTGGTGTGGTGATGATGGCCTGACAGGAAGCACTGGCCCTGGTGTAATGTGGATGGCATCAGCCAGTATCACAGGCCCTTCTGTGTTGTGGATGTCATCAGCCAGCAACACAAGCCCTGGTGAAATGTGGATGGTATTGGCCAGCACCACAGGCCCTGGTGTAATGTAGATGGCATCAGCCAGTAGCACAGGCCCTTGACTATTCTGGATCGCATCAGCCAGCAACACAAGCCCTGGTGAAATGTGGTTGGTATCAATGAGTAGCACAGGCCCTGGTGTAATGTGAATGGCCTCATCTAGCAACACCACAGGCCCTGGTGAAATGTGGTTGTTTTCGGCCAGCAACACAGGCCCTTGGTTAATTTGGATGGCTAGCAGCACAGGCCCTGGTGTGGTGAAGATGGCCTCACAGGAATCACTGTCCCTGGTGTAATGTGGATGGCCTCAGCCAGTAGCACAGGCCCTTGAGTATTGTGAATGGCATCAGCCAGCAACACCACTGGCCCTTGTGAAATGTGGATGGTTTCGGCCAGCAACACAGGCCCTTGGGTAATGTGGAAGACTAGCAGCACTGGCCCTTGTGTAATGTGGATGGTATCAGCCAGCACCACAGGCCCTGGTGTGGTGATGATGGGCTCACAGGAAGCACTCTCCCTCGTGTAATTTGGATGGCCTCATCCAACAACACTGGCCCTGGTGAAATATGGATGGTATTAGCCAGCACCACAGGCCCTGGTGTAATGTGAATGTCCTCAGCCAGAAGCACAGGCTCTGTGTATGTGGATCGCATCAGCCAGCAACACAAGCCCTGGTGAAATGTGGTTGGTATCAACGAGTTAGCACAGGCCCTGGTGTAATGTGGATGGCCTCAGCCAGCACCCACAGGTCCTGGTTTGGTGATGATGGCATCACAGGAAGCACTGGCAGTGGGATGTAATCGCTGGAGGTTTGCAGCCAACAGCACTGCCCTGGTGTAATGTGGTGTATTGTGGAGCACCAAGGCCTGGTGTTGATGGGCGACACGAAGCACTGGCCCTGGTGAAATGTGGATGGATCAGCCAGTAGCACAGGCCCTGGTGTGGATAGGAGCTGGGAATGGATGTATCGAAGCACAGGCCCTGCAATGGGATGGTTCCAGCAACACCACAGGCCCCTGGTGAAATGTGGTTGTTTTCGTCTAGCACACAGGCCCTTGGGTAATTTGATGGCTATCATCACAGGCCCTTGTTTAATGTGAATGTCCTAGCCAGTAGCACAGGCCCTGTTGTAAGGTGGATGCCTCACTACCAACACTGGCCAGGTGAAATGTGGATGTAATGGCCGCCACCACAGACCTTGGTGTAATGTTGGATGGCCTTAGCCAATCCAACTGGCCCTGGTGAAATGTGGATGACATCGGCAAGGCCCAATGGCCCTTAGGTAATGTTGATGGGTTTCAGCAACAGCACAGTCCCTGGTGTGGTTGAAGATCGCCTCACAAGAAGCAGTGTCCCTGGTGTAGCTAGATGGCATCAGCCCAGAAGCACGGCCTCTCTGTGTATTGTGGATGCATCAGGCCGCAACACACGCCTGGTGACATTGGTTGGGTAATCAACGAGTAGCACAGGCCCTGGTGAAATGTGGATGGCCTCAGCCAGCACCACAGGTCCTGGTTTGGTTATGATGGCATCACAGGAAGCACTGGCAGTGGTGTAATGTGGATGGTTTGAGCCAACAGCACTGGCCCTGGTGTAATCTGGATGGTATTGGCGAGCACCACAGGCCCTGGTGTGATGATGATGGCCTGACAAGAAGCACTGGCCCTGGTGAAATGTGGATGGCATCAGCCAGTAGCACAGGCCCTTGTGTACTGTGGATGGCATCAGACAGCAACACAAGCCCTGGAGAAATGTGAATGGTATCAACGAGTAGCACAGGCCCTGGTGTAATGTGGATGGCCTCATCCAGCAACACCACAGGCCCTGGTGAAATGTGGTTGTTTTCGTCCAGCAACACAGGCCCTTGGGTAATTTGGATGGCTAGCAGCACAGGCCCTTGTGTAATGTGAATGTCCTCAGCCAGTAGCACAGGCCCTGTTGTAATGTGGATGGCCTCATCTACCAACACTGGCCCTGGTGAAATGTGGATGGTAATGGCCAGCACCACAGACCTTGGTGTAATGTGGATGGCCTTAGCCAACACCACTGGCCCTGGTGAAATATGGATGACATCGGCAAGGACCAATGGCCCTGATGTAATGTTGATGGTTTCAGCCAACAGCACAGTCCCTGGTGTGGTGAAGATGGCCTCACAAGAAGCAGTGTCCCTGGTGTAAAGTGTATGGCCTCAGCCAACAACAGTGGCCCTGGTGAAATGTGGATGGTATTGGCCAGCACCACAGGCCCTTGTGTAATGTGAATGTCCTCAGCCAGAAGCACAGACCCTGATGTAATGTGGATGGCCTCAGCCAGCACCATTGGCCCTGGTGTAATATGGATGGTATTAGCCAGCACCACAGGCCCTGGTGTAATTTGAATGTCCTCAGCCAGAAGCACAGGCTCTTGTGTATTGTGGATCGCATCAGCCAGCAACACAAGCCCTGGTGAAATGTGGTTGGTATCAACGAGTAGCACAGGCCCTGGTGTAATGTGGATGGCCTCAGCCAGCACCACAGGTCCTGGTTTGGTTATGATGGCATCACAGGAAGCACTGGCAGTGGTGTAATGTGGATGGTTTGAGCCAACAGCACTGGCCCTGGTGTAATGTGGATGGTATTGGCGAGCACCACAGGCCCTGGTGTGGTGATGATGGCCTGACAGGAAGCACTGGCCCTGGTGAAATGTGGATGGCATCAGCCAGTAGCACAGGCCCTTGTGTACTGTGGATGGCATCAGCCAGCAACACAAGCCCTGGAGAAATGTGAATGGTATCAACGAGTAGCACAGGCCCTGGTGTAATGTGGATGGCCTCATCCAGCAACACCACAGGCCCTGGTGAAATGTGGTTGTTTTCGGCCAGCAACACAGGCCATTGGGTAATTTGGATGGCTAGCAGCACAGGCCCTGGTCTGGTGAAGATGGCCTCACAGGAATCATTGGCCCTGGTGTATTTTCGATGGCATCAGCAAGCAGCACAGACCCTGGTCTAGTGAAGATGGTCTCACAGGACCATGAGCCATTTACATTGACCGGTGTTTCACTTTAACTGTAACACATTCATTATTTAGTTCCATCCAGATGCCATCTACATTAAACCAGGGACAGTGCTTCCTGTGAGGCCATCTTCACCACACCAGGGACTGTGCTGTTGGCTGAAACCATCCACATTACATCAGGGCCATTGGTCCTTGCCGATGTCATCCACTTTTCACCAGGGCCAGTGGTGTTGGCTAAGGCCATCCACATTACACCAAGGTCTGTGGTGCTGGCCATTACCATCCACATTTCACCTGGGCCAGTGTTGGTAGATGAGGCCATCCACATTACAACAGGGCCTGTGCTACTGGCTGAGGCCATCCACATTATACCACGGCATGTGCTCCCTGTGAGGCTATCGTCACCACACCAGGGCCTGTATTGCTGGCTTAGGCCATCCACATTTCACCAGGGCTAGTGCTCCCTCTGAGGCCAACTTCACGACAGCAGGGCCTGCGCTGCTGTCTGAGGTCATCTACACTTCACCAGAGCCTGTGTTGCTGGCTGATGTGAACCACATTACACAAGGGCCTGTGCTACTCGTTGATGCCATCCACATTAAACCAGGGCCTGTGGTGCAGGCCGAAACCATCCACATTTCTCCAGGGCTTGTGTTGCTGGCTGATGCGATCCACAATACACAAAGGCCTGTGCTACTGGCTGATGCCATCCCCATTACACCTGGGCCAGTGGTGTTGGATGAGGCCATCCACATTACACCAGGGCCTGTTCTACTCGTTGATACCATCCACATTTTACCAGGGCTTGTGTTGCTGGCTGATGCGATCCACAACACAGAAGGGCCATTGGACCTTGCCGATGTCATCCACATTTCACCAGGGCCAGTGGTGTTGGCTAAGGCCATCCACATTTCACCTGGGCCTGGCTGCTGTCTGAGGCCATCCACATTTCACCAGGGCCTGGCTGCTGTCTGAGGCCATCCACATTTAACCATGGCCTGGCTGCTGTCTGAGGCCATCCACATTTCACCAGGGCCTGGCTGCTGTCTGAGGCCATCCACATTACACCATGGCCTGTGCTTCCTGTGAGGCCATCTTCACCTCACCAGGGCCTTTACTGTTGGATGAGGCCATCCACATTACACCATGGCCTGTGCTTCCTGTGAGGCCATCTTCACCACACCAGGGCCTTTACTGTTGGATGAGGCCATCCACATTACACCAGGTACAGTTCTTCCTGTCAGGCCATCATCACCACACCAGGGCCTGTGGTGCTGGCCAATACCATCCACATTACACCAGGGCCAGTGTTGTTGGCTCAGGCCATCCACATTACACCACTGCCAGTGCTTCCTGTGATGCTATCATCACCAAACCAGGGCCTGTGGTGCTGGCTGAGGCCATCCACATTACACCAGGGCCTGTGCTACTCGTTGATACCAACCACATTTCACCAGGGCTTGTGTTGCTGGCTGATGCGATCCACAGTACAGCAGGGCCTGTACTTTTGGCTGAGGCCATCCATATTACACCAGGGCCTTTGGTGCTGGCCAATACCATCCACATTTCACCAGGCCCTTTGGTGCTGTCCGAAACCATCCACATTTCACCAGGGCTTGTGTTGCTGGCTGATGACATCCACAACACAGAAGGGCCTGTGATATTGGCTGATGCCATCCACATTACACCAGGGCCAGTGGTGTTGGCTGAGGCCATCCACATTACACAACGGCCTGCGGTGCTGGCCAATACCATCCACATTTCACCAGGGCCAGTATTGTTGGATGAGGCCATCCGCATTACACCAGGGACAGTGCTTCCTGTCAGGCCATCATCACCACACCAGGGCCTGTGGTGCTGGATGATGCCATCAACATTACACCAGGGACAGTGCTACTCGTTGATGCCATCCACATTACACCAGGGCCAGTGGTGCTGGCCAATACCATCCACATTTCACCAGGGCCAGTGTTGTTGGCTCAGGCCATCCACATTACACCACTGCCAGTGCTTCCTGTGATGCTATCATCACCAAACCAGGGCCTGTGGTGCTGGCTGAGGCCATCCACATTACACTAGGGCCTGTGCTACTCGTTGATACCAACCACATTTCACCAGGGCTTGTGTTGCTGGCTGATGCGATCCACAATACATAAGGGCCTGTGCTACTGGCTGAGGACATTCACATTACACCAGGGACAGTGCTTCCTGTGAGGCCATCATCACCACACCAGGGCCTGTGGTGCTGGCCGATACCATCCACATTACACCAGGGCCAGTGCTGCTAGCCTTCCACATTACCCAAGGGCCTGTGTTGATGGTCGAAACCATCCACATTTCAGAAGGGCCAGTGGTGTTGCTGGCTGATGCCATTCACAATACTCAAGGGCCTGTGCTACTGGCTGATGCCATCTACATTACACCAGGGCCTGTGGTGCTGGCCAATACCACCGACATTTCACCAGGGCCAGTGTTGTTGGCTGAGGCCATCCACATTACACCAGGGACAGTGCTTCCTGTGAGGCCATCTTCACCACACAGGGACTGTGCTATTGGCTAAAACCATCCACATTACATCAGGGCCATTGGTCCTTGCCGATGTCATCCACATTTCACCAGGGCCAGTGGTGTTGGCTGAGGCCATCCACATTATACCACGGCATGTGCTCCCTTTGAGGCTATCGTCACCACACCAGGGCCTGTATTGCTGGCTTAGGCCATCCACATTGCACCAGGGCTAGTGCTCCCTCTGAGGCCAACTTCACGACAGCAGGGCCTGTGCTGCTGTCTGAGGTCATCTACATTTCACCAGCGCCTGTGTTGCTGGCTGATGTGATCTACATTACACAAGGGCCTGTGCTACTCGTTGATGCCATCCACATTGTGGGCCAGTGGTGTTGGCTGAGGACATTCACATTACGCCAGGGCCTGTGGTGTTGGCCAATACCATCCACATTTCACCAGGGCCAGTGTTGTTGGATTAGGCCATTCACATTACACCAGGGCCTGTGGTGCTGGCCAATACCATCCACATTACACCAGGGACAGTGCTTCCCGTGAGGCCATCTTCACCACACCAGGGACTGTGCTGTTGGCTGAAACCATCCACATTACATCAGGGCCATTGGTCCTTGCCGATGTCATCCACATTTCACCAGGGCCAGTGGTATTGGCTAAGGCCATCCACATTACACCAAGGTCTGTGGTGCTGGCCATTACCATCCACATTCCACCTGGGCCAGTGTTGGTAGATGAGGCCATCCACATTACAACAGGGCCTGTGCTACTGGCTGAGGCCATCCACATTATACCACGGCATGTGCTCCCTGTGAGGCTATCGTCACCACACGAGGGCCTGTGGTGCTGGCTGATACCATTCACAATACTCAAGGGCCTGTGCTGCTGGCTGAGGCCACCTATATTTCACGAGGGCCTGTGTTGATGGCTGATGCCATTCACATTACACCAGGGTGTGTGGTGCTGACCAATACCATTCATATTTCACCAGGGACAGAGTTGTTAGATGAGGCCATCCACATTACACCTGGGCCTCTGGTGCTGACCGATATCATGCACATTTCACCAGGGCCAGTGGCGTTGGCTAAAGCCATTCACATTACACCAGGGTGTGTGGTGCTGACCAATACCATTCATATTTCACCAGGGACAGAGTTGTTAGATGAGGCCATCCACATTACAACAGGGCCTGTGCTACTGGCTGAGGACATTTACATTTCACCAGGGCCTGTGGTCATGGCTGAGGACATTCACATTACACCAGGGCCTGTGGTGCTGGCCAATACAATCCACATTTCACCAGGGCCAGTGTTGTTGGATGAGGCCATTCACATTACACCAGGTCCTGTCGTGCTGGCCAATACCATCCACATTACACCAGGGCCAGTGGTGTTGGCTGAGGACATTCACATTACACCAGGGCCTGTGGTGCTGGCTAATACCATCCACATTTCACCAGGGCCAGTGTTGTTGGATGAGGCCATCCACAACACAGAAGGGCCTGTGCTACTGGCTGAGGCCATCCACATTATACCACGGCATGTGCTCCCTGTGAGGCCATTATCACCACACCAGGGCCTGTGGTGCTGGCTGATACCATCCACATTACACAAGGGCCAGTGCTGCTAGCCTTCCACATTACCCAAGGGCCTGTGTTGATGGTCGAAACCATCCACATTTCAGAAGGGCCAGTGGTGTTGCTGGCTGATGCCATTCACAATACTCAAGGGCCTGTGCTACTGGCTGATGCCATCTACATTACACCAGGGCCTGTGGTGCTGGCCAATACCATCCACATTTCACCAGGGCCAGTGTTGTTGGATGAGGCCATTCACATTACACCAGGTCCTGTCGTGCTGGCCAATACCATCCACATTACACCAGGGCCAGTGGTGTTGGCTAAGGCCATCCACATTACACCAAGGTCTGTGGTGCTGGCCATTACCATCCACATTTCACCTGGGCCAGTATTGGTAGATGAGGCCATCCACATTGCAACACGGCATGTGCTCCCTTTGAGGCTATCGTCACCACACCAGGGCCTGTTTTGCTGGCTTAGGCCATCCACATTGCACCAGGGCTAGTGCTCCCTCTGAGGCCAACTTCACGACAGCAGGGCCTGTGCTGCTGTCTGTGGTCATCTACATTTCACCAGAGCCTGTGTTGCTGGCTGATGTGATCTACATTACACAAGGGCCTGTGCTACTCGTTGATGCCATCCACATTAAACCAGGGCCAGTGGTGTTGGCTGAGGACATTCACATTACGCCAGGGCCTGTGGTGTTGGCCAATACCATCCACATTTCACCAGGGCCAGTGTTGTTGGATTAGGCCATTCACATTACACCAGGGCCTGTGGTGCTGGCCAATACCATCCACATTACACCAGGGACAGTGCTTCCCGTGAGGCCATCTTCACCACACCAGGGACTGTGCTGTTGGCTGAAACCATCCACATTACATCAGGGCCATTGGTCCTTGCCGATGTCATCCACATTTCACCAGGGCCAGTGGTATTGGCTAAGGCCATCCACATTACACCAAGGTCTGTGGTGCTGGCCATTACCATCCACATTCCACCTGGGCCAGTGTTGGTAGATGAGGCCATCCACATTTCACCAGGGCCTGTGGTCATGGCTGAGGACATTCACATTTCACCAGGGCCAGTGTTGTGTGATGAGGCCATCCAAATTACACCAGGGACAGTGCTTCCTGTGAGGCCATCATCACCACACCAGGGCCTGTGGTGCAGGCCGATACTGTCAGGCTCAGGAGGGACTCGGAGGCAGACCGTCACTTAAGTTCGTGATTTATTTACACACACAGACACCAGGTGCGAACATAAGGTTACGTTGTTTTGAGTTTTTTCAGTTATGTTATATTTTGAGTACCAAATTAAAGCCTTTTTGAGTTCACGACTGTCTCCGGAGTCTGCACCTTGGGTCCTATTCCTGTCTGCACACAGCCACACCTAACACTCACAAGAACCATAACAAAAGTGTTTTGAGATCAGAGAGGCTGAGGACAATTACAGGAGGAAGCTGGAGTGGAAACTCCAGCAGAACAGCATGAGAGAGGTGTGGAGGGGCATGAAGACCATCACTGGATTCAGGCCAACCAACAGCAGGGGAGCTGAGGGAGGTGAGAATAGAGCTAACGAGTTGAATCTGTTTTTCAATAGATTCGACACCACAGTGTCTGCTCCCACCCCCACAACCTCACCTGTAGTCAGCCTGGAATCCAGAGCCACACCACTGTGCCAGCCTCTCTCTTCACATGTTGCCTCCCTTGAGATTCCTGACACCCCTCCCCCACCCATCACCTTCACTCAATACCAGGTTGAGATGCAAATGAGGAGACTTCACTCAGGCAAGTCTGCTGGACCAGATGGAGTGAGTCCCCTCGTCCTCAAGACCTGTGCCCCCCAGCTGTGTGGAGTCTTTCATAAACTTCATGCTGAGTCTGAGTCTGCAGAGGGTACCAGTGCTGTGGAAGACATCATGCCTCGTCCCTGTACCAAAGACGCCACGTCCCAGTGGCCCCCAGGATTACAGGCCCGTGGCACTGACCTCCCACATCATGAAGACCCTGGAAAGGCTCATCCTGGACCAGCTGTGACCCATAGTAAGACCACATCTGGATCCCCTTCAATTTGCTTATCAGCCTCATCTCGGAACTGAGGACGCCATCATCTACCTGCTCAACCGTGTCTACACCCATCTGGACCAGCCCGCGAGCACTGTGAGGGTCATGTTTTTGACTTTTCTAGTGCTTTCAAAACCATCAGGCCGACCCTCCTGGGTGATAAGTTAGCAGCGATGCAGGTGGATGCTTCTCTGGTGTCCTGGATTGTTGATTACCTGACAGGAAGACCACAATATGTACGTCTCCCACAGTGTGTGTCTGACAAGGTGATCAGCAACACAGGGGCACCACAGGGGACTGTCCTCTTCCCCTTCCTCTTCACCCTCTACACCACAGACTTCAGCCACTGCACAGAGACCTCCATCTTCAGAGGTTTCATGATGACTGGTGGTTGGATGCATCAGCAGGGATGATGAGACAGAGTACCGGGCTGTGGTCGACTCCTTTGTCACGTGGTGTGAGCAGAATCATCTGCAGCTCAACGTGGCAAAGACCAAGGAACTGATCGTGGACTTCAGGAAGACCAGGAAACACTTGACCCCTGTTTCAATCCAGGGGGTCAGTGTTGACATTGTGGAGGACTATAAATACCTTGGAGTACACATTGACAATAAACTGGACTGGGCTAAAAACACCACAGCACTTTACAGGAAGGGCCAGAGTCGTCTCTATTTTTTGAGGCGACTGAGGTCCTTCAACATCTGCCAGAAAATGCTCAGGATTTTCTATGAGTCTGTTGTGGCCAGTGCGATCCTCTATGCTGTTGCATGCTGGGGGAGCAGGCTGGTCGATAAACCGATTCATAAGGCCAGTAATGTTATGGGGATGGAGCTGGACTCCCTCAAGGTGGTGTGGGAGAGGCAGATGTTGTCCAAGATAAAGACAATGTTGGATAACACCTTCCACCCACTCCATGACATGCTGGTCAGTCACAGGAGCACGCTCAGTGAGAGACTGAGATTACAGAAAAGCACCACTGAACGACACAGGAAATCATTCCTACCTGTGGCTCCCTGTACAACTCCTCCACCTAACACACTGTTTACTGCAACAGCTACACCCTTCTTGCACATGTTCTTTTTCAGCTATTTATTAATAAGTGACTTTTATGTATATATATGCCTGTATATATTGTGCTATTCTTAGTTAGTGTATTGTCTGTCTTTGTTAATGTTTGTTTACAATGGAGCACTGTAACAAAAATAATTTCCCTTAGGGATCAATAAAGTATTCTGATTCTGATTCATTCAGTGTTTGAGCAGCTCTTCTATTGAAATGACTGCAGAAAGACAATAATGTCATTATAGCAGGGAAGTCCAGCTGTGATAGGTTTGAAACATCAAAGAAACAGAAACAGGAAGCAGAAGCTGACCTGAGGCGTGAAGCCTGGTGCAGTGAAACACTGCAGATAAAGATTATTAATCTGAAGCTTTAATGTGGCTTTGTTTTCAGATTTTTTAGCTTGTCGACTTTAAACTGTGTGTGTGTGTGTGTGTGTGTGTGTGTGTGTGTGTGTGTGTGTGTGTGTGTGTGTGTGTGTGTGTGTGTGTGTGTGTACACGCAGCCACATTAAAGACAGGACTTCACCTGCTCAGTGATTCAGGGTTAGTTTTAGTGTTCGTCTCAGTCAATGCTGAGATTCGTAAATATGACTCAGAGTCAGACAGGTGTTATTTTCAGGTGTGATCAATTCCATATTTATCCATCAAGAAATCAAATCAAATCACTTTTATTGTCACATCACATGTACAGGTACATTGGTACAGCACATGTGAGTGAAATTCTTGTGTGCGAGCTTCACAAGCAACAGAGTTGTGCAAAATACAATAATGTAAACAAGCAAAATACAAGAATGGCTACATCTGAAACTAATAAATATATGTACAATATATAATAGTATATGCATTTCTGGATGTGTATACTAAATATTTTTCTACGTGTGTGTGTGTGTGTGTGTGTGTGTGTGTGTGTGTGTGTGTGTGTGTGTGTGTGTGTGTGTATACACACATTTTCCAAATTAAATAGAGTAAACAATAAATAAAATAAATAAAATAAAATATACAGAGTGAGACATGTGCAAAACAGTGGCGTTACTGTACAGTATGGAGTGCATAATGTTAAAGTTCCAGTAGTGAAGCTGAGGTGTCTATGAAATGTTCAGCAGTCTGATGGCCTGATGGAAGAAGCTGTCTCTCAGTCTGCTGGTACGGGACCGGATGCTGCAGAACCTCCTTCCTGATGGAAGTAGTCTGAACAGCTTCTTGCCCTCTTATTAGACACACTGATGCACGGAGATCTCAGCTGATGTTAGTTAGCTGCGGGAAACAGTACCTACTGCCTGCTCAGACTGAAAGACAGATGGACAGGCAGAGTCACAGACAGGCAGGCTGATGAAAAGACTGAATGATGGACAGGCAGACCAATACACAGACAGACTGACAGAGGGACGGACATCCCAATCGGACCAGGAGTGACTGTTTGTTGTTCTTATCTAACATCCACCTGGGCCTCACTGAGTTTTTATCTGACTTAGTGCTCAGCTCAAATAAAATAATGATTGTGGTTGAGTTTAACATCCGTGTAGGTACTAAAAATGACAGCCTCAACACTGGATTTAATCTATCATTAGATCCAGTTGGCTTCTTTTTCATTGTGAACACGTGTACGGTGTGCTTCCTTATTTCCACAACTTCTCCAACATGGGAGATTACCTTGAACCTGCTTATTTGTAATTTCTAGTGTAATGAAAGATGTGTCCACCCAAATTCTGCTGAGCATCTTGAGTTGGTTGTTGTGTTCTGGTTTTCACACATAGCTGCCCATTCTTCAGTTGAAATAGTAGGTTTTTTTTTTTTTTTTTTTTAAATCTTCCTCTCCCATTTATTTTTTTATATATTTAGTTGATGTTGTCGTGTTTTCTATTAGGGATTTATATAGAACAGAGATTTCCTTGACTTGTAGTCTCATATACATAAATGTAATCCCCTATAACCCTGGTACTGGGAGCACTGGGGCTCAAGAGATTAAGCATGCAAGCCACAAAATGTAAGTGAAATTTGTATTTCTTTTCAAATGAGGGACTATCTGTCACAGTCCGGCGAGGGCAGACTTTATGTGTTGACAAAAGGACCCAAAACGCAGACTCCAAAAACTGACCGTGGCGTGGATTTAACAAAAGACAAGCCGTCTATTGAGGCTAGAAAAGGGGTACAAACAAAAGGGCATTGGTGAAACTAAACAATAACCTAAACTGGGTGAACTAAAACTAAACATGAAAAAAACCTTAAACATGGTAAACTGACATAGATTCCTGAAGTAGTGACATGGATGAGCAGACGACCTGACAAAGAATGACTGAAAGCACACGGACTAAATACACACAGGAGGATAATGAGGGAAGTGGGAACACATGGAGAAACAGCTGACACACATGAACATAACGACGTTACAAGGAGAGAGTAACACTAAAAACATTGAACATAGGAACACAGGACCCCTTCAAAAATAAAACAGGAAATATAATGAGACGCAGACCTGACAACATAAGACACACAGACATGAAACACACGAAGGGCAAGGGAGTCTTCACAGGGGTTGAAAACACAAGGGGGAACTAATAAGCAAATGCACATAGGAAACTTAATAAGCTTAAACATACACTATAAACATCAAAAGAACTAAAACTCAAAACACTGGGTCATAAGACCCAGGATCGTGACACTATCAAAACCGTCCTGAGCAGCTGCATCACTGCCTGCTATGGAAAATGCAGCGCATCGGATCACAATATCCAACAACGGATAGTGAGAGCAGCTGAGAAGATCATTGGAGCCTTTCTTCCCTCCATCACAGACACTTATAGCACCTGCTCCATCTGCAAAGCCACCAGCATTGTGCACGACCCCACACACCCCTCACACACACTCTTCACCTTGCTGCCTTCTGGAAAGAGGTACTGGAGCATCTGGGCCCTCACTGCCAGACTGAGGAACAATTTCTTCCCCCAGGCCGTCAGACTCCTGAACACTCAGCGACTGGACTGACACACACGCACAACTTCATACACGTCACTACCAACCACTCGTCTGCAGTATCTCACACTCGCGTGCGCACACACACACCAAGTTACTTTTGCACAGTACTCAGCATTTTTCACATTTCCATTGCACTGTCTTGTGTCTGTATCGTTGTGGCAGGGGTGGTGTGGTCTCTGGCCTGCTGCAGTGGAGAGGCGGTACAGTGAGCTCACAGAGCGGCGCTGAGGTGTGGCAGAGAGGGCAGGTGTGAGCGCTCAATGTAATGATCTTCTTCGTCTCTGTGAGTATACAGTGATGGTGGAGACGGAGGAGTGGGTGTGGAATAGAGCAGCTGTCCCTGAGTGACTGGTGCCGAGAACCGTCAAAACAGTTGCTAAAACAAATAAAAGTGACGTACACGTGCATGAAATCCTGTGTGTGTGTTGGGACCTTATCACAGTTGTCCTGTCCTGTCTTGTTTACTTTTGCAATTTTTTGCACATTTTTATGTTTGTCTGTCAGATGTAGCACCAGGGTCTCAGAGGAACGCTGTCTCACTCCACTCTGTACTGTACCACTGTACATGTACAATTTTAATAACTGTACCGTACTCTGTTTTTGGTAACTATTGTCCTTGATGTAAATATGTAAAAAAAAATTGTGTATGTTTCTGTTCTGTGTCCTGTGTGCTGTTTGTTTGTATATGTGTTTTTCTTGCTGCTGTTACAACCAAATTTCCCCTTGTGGGACAATTAAAGGATTATTCTATTCTATTCTATTCTATGGTTCGAATGACAATAAAAGCCACTTGACTTGGCTAGTTATTTATCAATGTTTTCTTTGCTACATAATTCCATAAATCTTGTTTCATATATGTCTCCAGTTTGTATCTATAATGTAGAAAGTAGTGAAAATAAAGAAAAAACATGACAAAGTGTGTGCAAACGTTCAGCTGGTAGTGTACTATAGTATGAGTTTCTGAGCCCAGATTTCCTCCTATGACAGATGTGTTTCCTGTATATTACACTAGCATTAAACTTCCTCTCTTTAAGTATCAGATTACTTCTCTTATTTGATTATTCATCCTATTGACATTCACTGACACCAGAGTTACATTCCTCACCTTTTTATTCAATTTTCAATTCAATTCAATTCAACTTTATTCATACAGCGCCAAATCACAACAACAGTCGCCTCAAGGCACTTTATACTGTATAATATAATACATACAGAGAAAAACCCAACAATCATATGACCCCCTATGAGCAAGCACTTTGGCGACAGTGTGAAGGAAAAAGTTTTGTTCTGTTTTTGGCTTATCACAATCATAGCAATCCACAATAACTCTGAACTTGGAAGAAGATAACAAGAAACTGAAAATATATATTTGTGACCTACAGTGTCCCTGTGGTTTGAGAGGTATGACCCTTTCCAAATAGGGGCGAGGGGTGAGAGCCGGTCACCCGGCCATATACTTTCCAATCCATTATGACTTTGAAGAAACTATGGTAATGAACATCCAGTCTCTGATTTTCACTGTGCACTTCAGTTTCCATTGGGTTCAGCTGTTTGCCACCTCACTTATAAGTTCTTGGTGTTCCTTCGCTGTGGAGGTCCCTGCTTTGCTGCAGCGTCTCCAGCCAAATTCTACTCCTCCTTAGCTCCTCGGCTGCCGCCACGATCGTATGTCTTGGCGCCCCCCAAACTCTGCTTCAGGTCCCAAAGTCAAACGAACACTGCGGCATCACTTAGAGTTACAAACTGTCTAAATTCTTTCATGGTGTAACAATTGCACCTTGCAACAATTACAAGGAAAAGCACCTTCTGAGTAACAAAGTTTCACAGAGGAAGCATTGCTTTAATTCAATTCAATTCAATTCAATTTTATTTATATAGCGCCAAATCACAACATAAGTCGCCTCAAGGCGCTTTAGAAAATTAAATAAAGTCAATTTGAAAAATTCTGACAGTGCTTTCCCGCTGATTCTTTCAGCTCCTCACACTCGTCTCCAGGCTTGAGCCAAAGCTGTGCCAGCCCCTGGATGATGACATACTCCTCACCATATTCCTGTCTCCTGGCTGGGATGTTGGTGGATAAACACGGACCCACACACACAGACACACACACAGACACACATACATGGACACACACACACACACACACACACACACACACACAGACACACATACACGGATACAGACACACTCACAGATACACGGACACACTCACAGACACACGGACACACAGACCCACACACGTACACAGGCACAGACCCACACACACACAGACCCACACACACACAGACCCACACACGTACACAGGCACAGACCCACACACACACAGACCCACACACACACAGACACACATACACGGATACAGACACACTCACAGATACACGGACACAGACCCACTCACAGACACACGGACACACAGACACACACACAGACCCACACACGTACACAGGCACAGACCCACACACACACAGACCCACACACGTACACAGGCACAGACCCACACACACACAGACCCACACACATACACAGGCACAGACCCACACACACACACAGGCACAGACCCACACACACACAGACCCACACACACACACACGTCCTCCTGCTGCTCTCAGTTTCTCCCGACTGTGGCAACAGCACAATTCCCAGAAACTACCCTTCATGCCAAAGACAAGCCATAGATTCCTGTCAGCAGTGTGTCTCTGTGAACACACCACATTTCAAACATGTGTTGGCTTGTGTTTACATTTTGTATGAACTGAGTGCAGCAAGGCAATATTGGGATGAATATGACACACACATGCTGAGGGTGTGTGCGCGTGTATCCTGTTCATATGTGGCTATAACTCATGCAGGTGCAATAAACAGTGTTGATCAAAATGAACTTCTTTCAGCTTAAGGCAGTTTGGAGACTTTTAGAGAATCGTGCTTCTTTCCCCCGGACTTCTGTAATCCCGGGAATAAACACGCCTTCCAGCTGAGTTCAACCACTAGAGCTGATCACACGCACTCGGTATGATACTTGAGATCCGACCAGATGGGCTGCAATGTGTTTCAGAAATGACCCCGAAAATCTTGTAGGTGTATTTTTGACTCAAGCTGTGCAGGACGTCAGAGAGTGACCTACGCAGTCCTCTGCACACCATCTACATGTTGTAGCTGTATACTGTCACCAGGGGGCAGTGTTTGTAATAAAGTGGACTTTGATTGTGCTGTTGTTTAGCTTTAGTTCCACCCATGCTAATGGCAGTCAGAATATATACTGCTCAAAAGAATTGAAGGAACATTTTTAAAATTTTTGAATGATTGATCTGGTTTGTTCAGTAGCAAATGGGCATTTCTTAATCAGTTTCAGATGCGTTGGTATTAAGGAAATTAAGAACAGGTGCAACAGAGAGGCAACAATTAGACAATCCCCAAAACTGTAATTGTTTTACAGGTGGAGGCCACTGCTTTTTTTTCCTTCTCATATTTTCTGTTTTTTTCACTAGTTTTCTGTTTGACTAGGGTCAGTGTCACTGCTTGTAACATGAGGCCATAGCTGGGCTTTACAGAGGTCACACAGGTATAAGTCCTCCTGAAGGACACATCAATATGTGGACCTGCCAGAAGGTTGCTGGACAGGGCCGTAAAAAGCTGTGCTGTGGGTCAGCACAGTCCCCTTCAGATGCTGCTTTCTATTTCTGCAGCACATTCCAAGTAAACAAGCGACATTTGTAACAAAAATATGGGCTGTATGCGATGCCAGGTCCATCTATGTACAGGTGTATGCTGCTAAACCTGCTGGTGCACAGTCAGAAAGACAAAATCAGGACATGCGAGTTGTCCTTAACCTTAACTACCTGTGGCAGCTTCTTTCCATCACATGCTGTTGTCCTGCAGATGCTAAAAAGAAAGCTGTACATGGTGGGAACAGTAAGAAGATGAGCATCTCCCTGCACTGGTGTCAAAAACAGACAGGACTTGGTTCTCATGAAAGCTTGCCTTCTCTGATGTCCACAGAAAAGAGTAGAATTTCAGGTGATGAGTTGGAATAAAGCTGACTAAAACGCTGAAACACAGGGTTAGGTGATGATTTACAATTTAGGCTTTATAAACAGCCAAACCAGACGTGGTCAGTTTTGACCCTGGGAGGACAAATGGTCTGATTATTTCCTGCTGTTGAGAAAATTATTGCGGTTTAGAAACAGCAACCTTACTCAGCTTTGACATATACGCAAACAACTGCCTCTAATCATTAACTATAATCAGAATAATCAGCTGCAGCTCTATCGGAAAGACCACTCGATGATAATGCTCCAGAATATCACAAACATTTCTTTAGTTAAGCACTATCAAAGTAATGTGTGCAATTTACATTTCTTTGATGTTATTATTTACCATCAAACCCTCACCTGGATCAAAAGTTGTGTATGTAGTAAAAATACCACACACAGACATGAAACTTTAACGTGTGAAACAAACAACAACAAACCAAAGATGATCCAGTGTTGTGCATGTCAGATCTGAACAACTGGTTTCGTTCTTAAGAAAGAATTTTTCTCACATGTTGTTTTACACACAGCAGTTAGTGAGCTTGTAGAATTTCACAGTTAAACTAACATTTTAACCCAACACACACTGTCTGTATATGGATACATGCCACACACACACACACACACACAGATCCCCTCCCTCTGTCTTTAACATTTTCTGAATAGTTGCTACAACCACAAAATACTTTCCCAACTTCTGTGGCTGACTAAACTGGAGTCGCTGAGTTTGTTCAGCACTCCTCCTCTTTCTCATCATTTCTTCTTCTTCTCCATCTTTCCTGCTGTGTACACATTTCCTGTTCTTCAGCTATCCTCAGCTGACGTGTTTCTTTTCCCTTTAATTACTCCTAAAAATCATTTTCTTCATGTCAACTTTTGTTCCTTTCAGGAATATGCCTATACTTCCAGATATCAAATTTCCATTCAGTTAGTGTAAAGTATTGGATGGTAAACTTAAGGATTTAGTTGAATAATTCTTCTGATCGTTATAAAAATCAGTCAAAATACTGTCAGATTTGTATTGGACGCAGTTAAGGGTGGAAGCCCTGGTGGTCCAATCCCCAGCTGTTCAAACTAACTCTTGGTACATCACCTCTCTGCAGGGGAACAAGCCTGAGCTACTTCATGATGTTCAGACATAGTGGCTAGAAATAGTTAGACTGGCCTGAAACCATGGCTCGAGCTCTGGAACCAGTTCAAGGGAGGTGACCTCGGTGAGAGGTGGAAGGCAGAGATGGGTATAGCTGTGCTGTGGATGAGCACAGTCCCCTTCCTAATCCTGCTGAAGTAGGTCAAGATGGCGCCTGTGTTTGGCTGTGCCGCTGCCTTCATCCATGTGTTTGTTTATTTTATATGCTATGCAAGTGTTTTTATTACAGCTTTTTCTGGTGTCACCTCCCTTCGGATTTATGATCGTCATGCGTTGCTAGCGATAAAATCTGCAATGGATAGCTTTCAGAGTCAACGAAACGAGGCTGTTTTCCTACTGCCGTTAGAGCGCTACACAGCACCTGGTTTACCTCCACTCTTGCCGGTTAGCTCATTTTTGCTTCAGAGGCCTCGTCGGAGAAAGCGGGGGAAGCGAGCCAGCCTTCACGTCCTACTCCGTCGTCTTCGGAAAGAGATGGACGTTCGGGGGCTCTATTCCTGGGTTGCTACCGGTGAGATTTGCCTGAAACTTGTCAGAACTGGATTAATCCCCACAACCCACTATGTTTACCACCCACGATGTCATCTGAAAGCATGTAAAGCCACACCTCATCGCAGCAGGAACCCTGTTTTTCTGCGCAGCTTACCGCATAGCGCGGACTCTGTCCTTGGAAACTCTACCCCTGTCCCGGTGAGTCGCAGCCTTAAATGGATGTTAATTAATGCCTGCTCAATCGCCAATAAGTCTAAGTAATATTTTAAATGCCTTGTTCTGCTCTGAGAAGCTTGACTTCATGTTTATCTCCGAGACGTGGCAAAGGGAGAATGAAGTCTCACATCTTTTAGAGCTTTGTCCTGCTGACTGTTCATTTGTAAATGGCCTGCATTTGTATAGCGCTTTTCTAGTCCATAGGACCCCAAAGCGCTTTACACTACATTCAGTCATTCACCCATTCACACACACATTCACACACTGGTGATAGCAAGCTACATTGTAGCCACAGCTGCCCTGGGGTGCACTGACAGAGGCGGTATTTGTCTGTGCACCTCGGATATCTGGACGAGGAGGTGGAACAGCTGTAATTTTTAAAAAGACATTTTAATGCCAGATGATTTCTTCAAGCTGCTACAACTCTTTTGAGATGCTTATGATAAAAATTGGAAGAGAACAGTCCATATACGGCATTTTAATTTATCGTCCACCTGGGTCTGCTGCAGCTTTTCTGTCAGACCTACAGGAATTTTTAACTTCCACTATTAAAATGGGCATGGTTATCATTGTTGGAGATTTCAACATTCATGTGCATGACTCAACGAACAGTACCACTAAGGAGTTCCTGAGCATTATGGACTCTTTCAACTTTGTCCAGCATGTAGCAGGGGCTACTCATACGGCTGGGCACACTCTGGACTTGGTCTTCACCTATGGTGTTTCCCTTGAATTTAAATGAAGTTGTTTTTAGCAACCATAAGTCAGTCTCTTTTACTGTATCTGTTAATTCAGAGTCAAGGTTCTATTAGGTGCAGGCGCTTTATTGACGACTCTATAATTTCTGAGTTTTCCTCTCTTTTTAATTTTAAAAGTTTCTCTAACGAGGTTGAGCTTCTAACTAATTATTTTAATGAACGCTGTCTTTGTCATGGTCTGACCTGCTGGGCGACCTGATCATTTATGTTTGAGTTTATTTTGATGGAGCCGCAATTCCCCGGAGGCAGGTCCGCCGACCCAGAAGTAGCTCCATTTGGAGCTTCGGCACACCGCCAATTAATCAACATTCGCCAGCTGCCATGAATTATCCACCATCAGATCCTGATGTATTTAACGCGGTGACCAGGCTTCAGTCAGCGCTGGATCATTAGACTAAACTCGTTAGTAGTGTCTTGATCGTGTGCTCTTTCCAACTCGCTTTCGGATTACTATTTACTCCTTTTTTTGTCTTTCGCACCAGGAGGTGGAGAGGAGAACACGGGAGCTGGGTGAATGGACCACGGGGGCCACGGCCAAGGGATTTCACTGGACTGTAATTGTTTCACTCTGTAAATAAATTCACTGTCTCATTGCAAGGAGATCTGCTCTGGAGTCCGCTTCTTCCACACACCGCGACAGTCTTGCCATTCTAAATCAGGTTGCTCCTTTCAAAACCAGTTATTGCTCTGTTAGTTCCCGCACACCATGGTTAAATAATCAGACTCGTGGTCTTCGACGCTCCTATCGAAAAGCAGAGCGTCTGTGGAAGTCCCCTGGTCTGATTGTCCATCGTGAGCACTTTAAAGAACTACTTATTCTACCTATTCGGAACCATGATAACAGGGTTCTTGCTGATCGGAGCTGGCTTGGCCCTGGCTTATCGGAGAATTAAGAGAGCGGAACCGGCTGTTCAAACCCCCACAAGGCTGCCCGCTGGGATTGGAACGACAGGTGCGACTTCTCAGAAAGGGCTCACTGAAGGCAGCATGGTTAAGAGCTTGGAGGCGCTTACGACTGCAGTGAATGCTCAGAATAACACCTTTGAGCGTATGTATGTTGGATTATATCAGGAAAGAATCAACTCAGAACAACATCTCTGGGCGGAGCTGGATTACACCTCGGATCAGTTGGCTGCGGTCGTGAGGTCTCAGAATCTGCTATGTGAGCAAAAAGAGTGACAAGACCACAGAATCAACGGCTAATAACATCACGGAGAAGCTCGCAGCTATTAACGGGAGACTGAGAGACCAGTGTCGGAGTGTTAAAAAAACAGCTTGAAATTCTCAATTACCATCATAACCCGGCTACCCCTTTGGCGCCAGCTCAAGGCTGGAGCCGAACAACAACTCCCTGATAACGACTGTGTTGAGTCTGTTCCTTCCCATTCCCTACAAGGCCACCTGGGTTGGCTGGAAGACTGTTTACTTAGCCTGGCAGGGCGAAGGACACTGTCTCAGCTGAACTATGGACACGCACACACATACATATACTGATACTGATAAGCACTCACTGACGCATCACCCTCCCTACCCCGGATCCAACGCCACCTCCAACGCTTACCTCCCCCATGATGTGGACATCGGGTCAGCTGGAGGCGCAGTCGAAAGATTGTAGCGGTCCCAGATCAGATGTACACACTGGAACTCTTTCCCATGTTGCTTGTCTGTCATGGTGTGTTGATACCTGTGCATTCCTGTATTATCCTTTTGTGTTGCACATTTCAATGTTTTTTTTCCTCGCTACCTGGCCTGACCTGTCTCCCCAATGTGATGTTTGTATTGTATGTACGGTCGGCAAGGTCTGTCATCTCGGTTGTGGGCAAAAGACCTGCAACTGACAAATAAAGGCTATCTCTCTCTCTCTCTCTCTCTACTTTACCTATATAATGAGTCAGTCAAAGAGGCCAGATCCTCTTACTTCAATAATCTTGTAAATCGTCATAAAAATAATTCAAGAATTTTATTTGATACCATCAACAGTATTGTTTCTCCTCCAACCCAGCACGCTCTGTTACTTTCTGATGAAGATTGTAATACTTTCCTCAATTACTTTGTAAATAAGGTGATGGACTTGAGATCCAAAATTTCCTCAAGTGCCTCCCCTTATGAAGATACCCCTTGCTGTCTTGGATCATTTACCTCCTTTTCTCCAATCACACTTAATGACTTAATTATAGTTTTAAATAAC
>NW_024387384.1:481144-558644 GCF_900408965.1 Simochromis diagramma
CACATATCCAGGGTGAGGGGGCACGGGAAGAGGGTCTCCGGGGAACACAGGCACGGGAAGAAGAGGGCTAGGTACAAAATCCACTGAAGCTCAGGTAGCTCGGACTCCGGCTTTAGCTCAGCAACGGCGGTCCTCAGGCTGGCGAGAATTCTGGCACAGAGAGGAAAGGCAGGTAAGTAGTGGCACGACAGAAACTCGAAAAACGGCTCAGATAGGTGATGACACTGACGAGTGTTACACAATAATCCAGCGAGGAAGCACTCTCAGCAGCCGCCTTAAGAAGTGGGTGAGATGATTGCTTGCAGGTGTCCGAGCCAGGGGCTGGAGCCGTCACGACTCCGCCCCGGTAGAGCGCAGTGCGGGGAGAGAGAGAGAGATGCAGCACAACAAAAACACTTGTAGCCATACAGAGTCAGCCGAGAAGGCACAGGGTCATGACAGATACCATCCACATTACACAAGGGCCTGTGCTGCTAGCCTTCCACATTACCCAAGGGCCTGTGTTGCTGGCTGATGCCATCTACATTACACCAGGGACAGTGCTGCTGGCCAATACCATCGACATTTCACCAAGGCCAGTGTTGTTGGATGAGGCCATCCACATTACACAAGGGACAGTGCTTCCTGTGAGGCCATCTTCACCACACGAGGGCCTGTGCTGCTGGCTGAAGCCATTCAAATTACACCAGGGCCTCTGGTGCTGGCCAATACCATCCACATTTCACCAGGGCCACTGTTGTTGGCTTAGGCCATCCACATTACACCAGAGACTGTTATGCCGGCCTCTACCATCCACATTACACCAGGGCCTGTACTTTTGGCTGAGGCCATCCACATTACACCAGGGCCTTTGGTGCTGGCCAATACCATCCACATTTCACCAGGGCTTGTGTTGCTGGCTGATGACATCCACAACACAGAAGGGCCTGTGATACTGGCTGATGCCATCCACATTACACCAGGGCCAGTGGTGTTGGCTGAGGCCATCCACATTACACAACGGCCTGTGGTGCTGGCCAATACCATCCACATTTCACCAGGGCCAGTATTGTTGGATGAGGCCATCCGCATTACACCAGGGACAGTGCTTCCTGTCAGGCCATCATCACCACACCAGGGCCTGTGGTGCTGGCTGAGGCCATCCACATTACACCAGGGCCTGTGCTACTCGTTGATACCAACCACATTTCACCAGGGCTTGTGTTGCTGGCTGATGCGATCCACAATACACAAGGGCCTGTGCTTCTGGCTGAGGACATTCACATTACACCAGGCCCTGTGGTGCTGGCTGATACCATCCACATTACACAAGGGCCAGTGCTGCTAGCCTTCCACATTACCCAAGGGCCTGTGTTGCTGGCCGAAACCATCCACATTTCACAAGGGCCAGTGGTGTTGCTGGCTGATGCCATTCACAATACTCAAGGGCCTGTGCTACTGGCTGATGCCATCTACATTACACCAGGGCCTGTGGTGCTGGCCAATACCACCGACATTTCACCACGGCCAGTGTTGTTTGCTGAGGCCATCCACATTACACCAGGGACTGTGCTTCCTGTGAGGCCATCTTCACCACACCAGGGACTGTGCTGTTGGCTGAAACCATCCACATTACATCAGGGCCATTGGTCCTTGCCGATGTCATCCACATTTCACCAGGGCCAGTGGTGTTGGCTAAGGCCATCCACATTACACCAAGGTCTGTGGTGCTGGCCATTACCATCCACATTTCACCTGGGCCAGTGTTGGTAGATGAGGCCATCCACATTGCAACACGGCCTGTGCTACTGGCTGAGGCCATCCACATTATACCACGGCATGTGCTCCCTGTGAGGCTATCGTCACCACACCAGGGCCCTCTGACCACCACTAGTAGGCAAACACGGGGTTAGTATCTTGCCCAAGGATATTTGGCATGCAGCCAGGAGGCAGCCTGGGATCGAACCACCGACCTTCTGATTAGTGGCTGACCTGCTCTGCCACCTGAGCTACAGCCAAGAAGCGTGTGGAAAAACCAAGGCGCAAAATAACTGCCCATGAACTGAGAAAAGTCAAGCGTGCAGCTGCCAAGATGCCACTTGCCACCAGTTTGGCCATATTTCAGAGCTGCAACATCACTGGAGTGCCCAAAAGCACAAGGTGTGCAATACTCAGAGACATGGCCAAGGTAAGAAAGGCTGAAAGACGACCACCACTGAACAAGACACACAAGCCGAAATGTCAAGACTGGGCCAAGAAACATCTCAAGACTGATTTTTCTAAGGTTTTATGGACTGATGAAATGAGAGTGAGTCTTGATGGGCCAGACGGATTGGCCCGTGGCTGGATTGGTAATGGGCAGAGAGCTCCAGTCCGACTCAGACGCCAGCAAGGTGGAGGTGGAGTACTGGTTTGGGCTGGTATCATCAAAGATGAGCTTGTGGAACCTTTTCGGGTTGAGGATGGAGTCAAGCTCAACTCCCAGTCCTACTGCCAGTTTCTGGAAGACACCTTCTTCAAGCAGTGGTACAGGAAGAAGTCTGCATCCTTCAAGAAAAACATGATTTTCATGCAGGACAATGCTCCATCACACGCTTCCAAGTACTCCACAGCGTGGCTGGCAAGAAAGGGTATAAAAGAAGAAAAACTAATGACATGGTCACCTTGCTCACCTGATCTGAACCCCATTGAGAACCTGTGGTCCATCATCAAATGTGAGATTTACAAGGAGGGAAAACAGTACACCTCTCTGAACAGCGTCTGGGAGGCTGTGGTTGCTGCTGCACGCAATGTTGATGGTGAACAGATCAAAACACTGACAGAATCCATGGATGGCAGGCTTATTATGCACAGTAATAGTCACCTGCACCCCGAAAAATAGCTAAAACTAAAAACAAACTAAAAACTACTTCCACAAACATTCAGCTTTGATATTAATGAGTTTTTTGGGTTCATTGATAACATGGTTGTTGTTCAATAATAAAATTATTCCTCAAAAATGCAACTTGCTTAATAATTCTGCACTCCCTGTACTGTCTCGCCTGAAACAAAGTATAGGTTTTCATTATGTGAATAATTTTAAAATCTTAGCTCAAACGGCTGCAAAACCTGTTTGCCCAGCACGGGGATATTGAATTCTATAAGATAAAGCCATAAATATGTGTGTCTGAGCCTTCTATCAAAAACTACAGCTGTCTTCATGAAGTTGTACAAAAAGGCTTTATTTCGCCAAGACAGTGCGTTTCTGACGATTGCATGCATTTGAATGGGGAACTCGTCCGAAACAAAGTATAGGTTTTCATTATGTGAATAACTTGAAAATCTTAGCTCAAACAGCTGCAAAACCTGTTTGCCCAGCACGGGGATATTGAATTCTATAAGATAAAGCCATAAATATGTATTTCTGAGTCTTCTATCAAAAGTTACAGCTGTCTTCATGAAGACCATTAAAAACGCTTTATTTCACCACGTTGGTGCGTTTCTGACGATTACATGCATTTGAATGGAGTTCTCGCCCGACACAAAGTATTTTTCATTTTGTGAATAACTTGAAAATCTTAGCTCAAACAGCCATAAATATGTGTGTCTGAGCCTTCTATCAAAAACTACAGCTGTCTTCATGAAGTTGTACAAAAAGGCTTTCTTTCGCCAAGACAGTGCGTTTCTGACGATTACATGCATTTGAATGGGGAACTCGCCTGAAACTATGTGAATAACTTGAAAATCTTAGCTCAAACAGCTGCAAAACCTGTTTGCCCAGCACGGGGATATTGAGGTCTAAAAGATAAAGCCACAAATATGTATATCTGAATCTTCTATCAAAAGTTACAGCTATTTATATGAAGTTGTACAAAAAGGCTTTATTTCGTCAAGACAGTGCGTTTCTCACTATTACATGCATTTGAATGGCGAACTCGCCCAAAACAAAGTATGAGTTTTCATTATGTGAATAACTTGAAAATCTTAGCTCAAACAGCTGCAAAACCTGTTTGCCCAGCACGGGGATATTGAATTCTATAAGATAAAGCCATAAATATGTGAGCCTGCGTCGTCTATCAAAAACTACAGCTGTCTTCATGAAGTTGTACAAAAAGGCTTTATTTCGCCAAGACAGTGCGTTTCTGACGATTACATGCATTTGAATGGGGAACTCGCCTGAAACAAAGTATAGGTTTTCATTATGTGAATAACTTGAAAATCTTAACTCAAACAGCTGCAAAACCTGTTTGCCCAGCACGGGGATATTGAATTCTATAAGATAAAGCCATAAATATGTATTTCTGAGTCTTCTATCAAAAGTTACAGCTGTCTTCATGAAGTTGTACAAAAAGGCTTTATTTCGCCAAGACAGTGCGTTTCTGACGATTACATGCATTTGAATGGAGTTCTCGCCCGACACAAAGTATAGGTTTTCATTATGTGAATAACTTGAAAATCTTAGCTCACACAGCTGCAAAACCTGTTTGCCCAGCACGGGGATATTGAATTTTATAAGAAGAAGCCATAAACATGTGTGTCTGAGTCTTCTATCAAAAGTTACACCGATTTATATGAAGTTGTGCAAAAACGCTTTATTTCGCCAAGACAGTGCGTTTCTGACTATTACATGCATTTGAATGGAGTTCTCGCCCGACACAAAGTAGTTTTCATTTTGTGAATAACTTTAACATCTTAGCTCAAACAGCTGCAAAACCTGTTTGCCCAGCACGGGGAAATTGAATTTTATAAGAAGAAGCCATAAACATGTGTGTCTGAGTCTTCTATCAAAAGTTACACCGATTTATATGAAGTTGTACAAAAACGCTTTATTTCGCCAAGACAGTGCGTTTCTCGCTATTACATGCATTTGAATGGAGTTCTCGCCCGACACAAAGTATAGGTTTTCATTTTGTGAATAACTTGAAAATCTTAGCTCAAACAGCTGCAAAACCTGTTTGCCCAGCACGGGGAAATTGAATTTTATAAGAAGAAGCCATAAACATGTGTGTCTGAGTCTTCTATCAAAAGTTACACCGATTTATATGAAGTTGTGCAAAAACGCTTTATTTCGCCAAGACAGTGCGTTTCTGACTATTACATGCATTTGAATGGAGTTCTCGCCCGACACAAAGTAGTTTTCATTTTGTGAATAACTTTAACATCTTAGCTCAAACAGCTGCAAAACCTGTTTGCCCAGCACGGGGAAATTGAGTTCTAAAAGATAAAGCCATGAATACGTATATCTGAATCTTCTATCAAAAGTTACGGCTATTTATATGAAGTTGTACAAAAAGGCTTTATTTCGCCAAGACAGTGCGTTTCTGACTATTACATGCATTTGAATGGAGTTCTCGCCCGACACAAAGTAGTTTTCATTTTGTGAATAACTTTAACATCTTAGCTCAAACAGCTGCAAAACCTGTTTGCCCAGCACGGGGATATTGAATATTATAAGATAAAGCCATGAATACGTATATCTGAATCTTCTATCAAAAGTTACAGCTATTTATATGAAGTTGTACAAAAAGGCTTTCTTTCGCCAAGACAGTGCGTTTCTCGCTATTACATGCATTTGAATGGAGTTCTCGCCTGACACAAAGTATAGGTTTTCATTATGTGAATAACTTGAAAATCTTAGCTCAAACAGCTGCAAAACCTGTTTGCCCAGCACGGGGATATTGAATTTTATAAGAAGAAGCCATAAAGATGTGTGTCTGAGTCTTCTATCAAAAGTTACACCGATTTATATGAAGTTGTGCAAAAACGCTTTATTTCGCCAAGACAGTGCGTTTCTGACTATTACATGCATTTGAATGGAGTTCTCGCCCGACACAACGTATAGGTTTTCATTATGTGAATAACTTTAACATCTTAGCTCAAACAGCTGCAAAACCTGTTTGCCCAGCACGGGGATATTGAATATTATAAGATAAAGCCATGAATACGTATATCTGAATCTTCTATCAAAAGTTACACCGATTTATATGAAGTTGTGCAACAACGCTTTATTTCGCCAAGACAGTGCGTTTCTGACTATTACATGCATTTGAATGGAGTTCTCGCCCGACACAAAGTAGTTTTCATTTTGTGAATAACTTTAACATCTTAGCTCAAACAGCTGCAAAACCTGTTTGCCCAGCACGGGGAAATTGAATTTTATAAGAAGAAGCCATAAACATGTGTGTCTGAGTCTTCTATCAAAAGTTACACCGATTTATATGAAGTTGTGCAAAAACGCTTTATTTCGCCAAGACAGTGCGTTTCTGACTATTACATGCATTTGAATGGGGAACTCACCCGAAACAAAGGCCTGTGCTACTGGCTGATACCATCTTCATTTCACCAGGGCCTGCGTTGCTGGCTCATGCCATCCACATTTCAAGAGGGCTTGTGTTGATGGCTGATGCGATCCAAAACACAAAAGGGCCTGTGCTACTGGCTGAGGACATTCACATTTCACCAGGACCTGTGGTCATGGCTGACGCCATCCAAATTATACCAGGGCCAGTGCTCCCTGTGATGCCATCTTCACCACACCAGGGCCTGCGTTGCTGGCTGACGACATCCACAATACCCAAGGGCATGTGATACTGGCTGATGCCATCCACATTACACCAGGGCCTGTGCTACTGGCTGAGGCCAACTACATTTCACAAGGGCCTTCATTGCTGGCTCATGCCATCCACATAACAACAGGGCCTGTGCTACTGGCTGAGGCCAACCACATTTCACCAGGGCCTGTGCTAGTCATTGATGCCATTCCCATTATACCAGCGCAAGTGGTGCTGTCCAAAACCATCCACATTTCACCAGGGCCAGTGTTGTTGGATGAGGCCATCCACATTACACCACTGCCAGTGCTTCCATTGAGGCCATCATCAACACACCAGGGCCTGTGCTACTGGCTGATGCCATCCACATTACACCAGGGCCTGTGCTACTTGTTGTTACCATCCACATTTTACCAGGGCCATCCAACAGTGGTGTTGGCCGAGGACATTCACATTACACCAGGGCCTGTGGTGCTGGCCAATACCATCCACATTTCACCAGGGCCAGTGTTGTTGGATGAGGCCATCTACATTACACCAGGGCCTGTGATGCCGGCTTCTACCATCCACATTACACCAGGGACAGTGCTTCCTGTGAGGCCATCTTCACCCAACCTTGGCCTCTGCTGCTCGTTGATGCCATCCACATTACACCTGGGCCTTTGATGCCGGCTTCTACCAGTATCACAGGCCGGTAGAAGCCTGGTGTAATGTATCCTGGTGTAATGTGGATAAGTTACACCAGGGACAGTGCTTCCCTTGAGGCAATCTTCACGCCACCAGGGCCTCTCCTTCTCGTTGATGCCAACCACATTAAATCTGGGCGTGTGGTGCTGGATATCATGCACATTTCACCAGGGCCAGTGGTGTTGGCAAAGGCCATTCACACTACACCAGAGTGTGTGATGCTGACCAATACCATCCATATTTCACCAAGGACATTGTTGTTAGATGAGGCCATCAACATTACAACAGGGCCTTTTCTACTGGCTGAGGCCAACTACATTTGACCAGTGACTGTGCTACTCGTTGATTGCATCAACATCACACCAGGGCCAGTGGTGCTAGCCAATACCATCCATATTTCACCAAGGCCACTGTTGTTGGTTGAGGCCGTACATTTTACACCAGGGAGAGTGCTTCCTGTGAGGCGATCTTCACCACACAAGGTTCTTTGCTGTTCGCTGAGGCCATCCATATTACACCAGGGCCTTTCCTACTGGGTGAGGACATTTACATTTCACCAGGGCCAGTGGTGATGGCTGAGGTCAACTACATTTCACCAGGGCCTGTGTTGGTGGCTGATCCCATCCACAATATAAAAAAAGGCCTGTGCTACTGGCTGATGCCATCCACATTGCAACAGGGCCACTGCTCCCTGTGAGGCCATATTCACAACACCAGGGCCTATGCTGCTTGCTGATACCATCCTCGTTTCACTAGGGCCTGCGTTGCTGGCTCATGACATCCACATTACACCAGATCATGTGCTACTGGCTGATGCCATCCACATTACACCAGGGCCAGTGCTCCCTGTGAGGCCATATTCGCCACACCAGAGCCTGATTTGCTGGCTGAGGCCATCCTCATTTCACCAGGGCATGCGTTGATGGCTGATGCAATCCACAATACACAAGGACCTGTGCTACTGGCTAAGGCCATTCACATTACACCAGGGTGTGTGGTGCTGACCAATACCATCCATATTTCACCAGGGCCACTGTTGTTGGCTGAGGCCATCTACATTAACACCAGGGCCTGTGCTGTACGCTGAGGCCATCTACAGTACACCAGGGCCTGTGCTGCTGTCTTAGGCGATCTACATCTCACCATAGCCTGAACCTCTAATGATGGAGACCATCTACATCACACCAGGGCCTGAGCTTCTGTTGGTAGGGGCCATTTACAGCACACCAGCGCATGTGCTGTTGGCTGAGGTCATGTACAGTACACCAGGGCCTGTGCTGCTTTTGGTTGAAGCAATCTACAGAACACCAGGGCCTGTGCTGCTGGCTAATGCAGTCTACATTACACCAGTTCTGTCAGTGTGCCCCAGGGCAGCTGTGGCTACAACGTAGCTTGCCATTGCCAGTGTGTGAATGTGTGTGTGAATGGGTGAATGACTGAATGTAGTTTAAAGCGCTTTGGGGTCCTTAGGGACTGAGTAAAGCGCTATACAAATGCAGGTCAAAATGCAGGCCATCAGGGCCTGTGCTACTAGCTAAGGCAAACAACATTGCAACAGGGCCTGTGCTGCTGGCTGATAACCAGCATCCACACAATAAATAAAGTATAAAGAAGAAAGAGAAACAGGAACTCAATAGTGTGGATGCTTGATCAGCATCCACACGATTTGTCACATACATATTTGTCACATACACAGTCATACACTTACGCAACTGCTCGTGACCTAAAGAAAAAAAAAGCTATGAATAAGATAGGAAACAAATATGAAAATTAAAAAGGGTAAATTTAATTTTTGTATTTTATTTTATTTCTTTCTAGTTAAAGTTTCAAATGAAATAACTGTACAACAACAAATTAGAATGAAGGGTAAATTTAACTGGGAAAGAATAAGATAAACTAGAAAGCGAAAATTTCTGAAGAAATTTTAAGTGTGCCTATGCCGCCGCTAATCAGTATAGTTTTGCCATTCAAACGGCTACAGAGAGCAAAACTCAGCAGAGCAGCCATTCTCCACCATGAACTATGGTAAAACCAAACACCGCTCGCGCCTCACAGATGACAGCTTACAGTTTTGTGTAAAGATGAGGTGACTTCGTACAGCCCCGATTTGCAGACGCTGTGCGCAGAGGTTCATAAGCAGACCCAACAATGTTTGCATGAACACGCTTTGAAGCATTACGTTATGGACCACTTTTCACACATAGTTGCTGTACCCAAACAGCCGGCTGTAGCTTTTCATCTTACAGCCCGACACATACAAAAAAAAAAAAAAAAAAAAAAAGCAGAGAGAGCACAGACTTTACACCTGAGAGGCGTGATTGCAGATGCCGCTGAGGTGGGTCCACCTCCCCTGCAGCGGCACTGCAGACCACACCCTGCCACACACATCAAACACGTAAAATAAATATTTATGCACTTTTGCATTCACTTTTTGTTTTTTGTTATTTTTACACAGTGTTCTGAATGATTAACAATGGTCTACAGCCAATCTTGTGTATTATTATACAAACTTTGGTTGTAAGATTCAGATAACTATTTAATAAAAGCTAAATATTTTATATGAGAGTAAGAAAGAAAAGTATATCTTTGTGTCCCCCTCTCCCTGTTAATGCCCTACCTGGCCCCAGGTAGTTCAATTCAACCAGGCGTTCAATTTGTGGCTCGGACCGTGCAGTTTATTCAGATGCTGGGGCAAACACCACTCCAACTCTGGCAATATCCATTTTAAAATTAGTGCTTAGCATCTCTTGTTGCTTCTTTACAAGCTCACTTTGTCGGGCTCTGTTAAGCGCTTTCTCTAGCGTTAGTTCTGGATCCATTTGTAGCTGTTCTGACAATCGTTTGTCTTTCAGACCCACGACAAATCTGTCTCGCACCATTTCATCATGCAAAGTCCCGTATCCACAATGTTCTGCCAGACAATGCAGTGCAGTATGGAAGTTTTCAACTGACTCACCCGTCTCTTGTTGGCTGGTTAAACTTCGCTCGCTCAAATATGATGTTTCTTCCGGCTACGAAGTGAGCATCCCAACCCTCTCTTTTAAATTCGTCTCATAACTTCGCTCGATGAAATCCTCATCATGCTCTGTATATATTACCTCCCTCTGTCCTGTCCGGGTCTATCACCAGCATTGGTCCCACACTACTATCCATCATTAATAGTTCACCGAGGCAAGGCTGTGTCCCGTCCTATTTTAAACATGCTGAGGTAACTCCTCTGTTAAAAAAACAGAATCTTGACCCTAGCTCCACTAGTAATTATCGACCTATTTCAAAATTGCCATTTTTAAGTAAATTACTTGAAAAAATTGTTGAAAATCAGTTCAGGTCTCTATTATGTAAATTACACATTCTAGACCCTTTTCAGTCTGGCTTTCAAAAGCAGCACTCTACAGAGACCGCTCTCTTAAGGGTCTATAATGATCTACTAATGGCATCTGATGCAGGGAACTGTTCTGTGATCATTTTCCTTGATCTTAGCGCAGCCTTTGACACCATCAACCACAAAATCCTACTTAACAGGCTCAAGGTTTTGGCTGGTATATCTGGCTTTGCCCTAGACTGGTTTTCTTCCTACTTATCAGATAGGACCTTTTCTGTTAGGACTGACAGGTTCACCTCTGACATTGCTGCCTTGACCTGTGGGGTCCCACAGGGTTCAGTTTTAGGTCCATTATTATTTTCTTTTTATCTGCTTCCTTTAGCTGGTATCATTTAATCTTTTAGCGACCTGTCTTATCATTTTTATGCTGATGACATTCAGCTCCATATGTCCTTTAAGCCTCATCAGCTGGATAGGCTGTCCACCCTAGTCCAGTGCTTAACCGAGGTTTCTGATTGGCTTTCAAGCAACTACCTCGTTCTAAATACTAACAAGACCGAGACCATGATCATAGCTCCTCCTGAGCTACATTCTAAAATCAGTCAGGTTCTTGCCTCTTTCTGTCCATCTGTCAAGTCAAATATTCGAAATCTTGGAGTAATATTTGACTCTTCTCTGGGCCTTGACTCTCATGTAAAATCTTTGTCTCGTTCCTGTTTCCATCATTTAAGAAACATATCTGCGACATATGGTTTCTTCAGCTGAACTGGAAAAACGCATTCATACATTTGTGTGAGTTTCGGTGAGTTTCGGGTGAGTTCTCACCCGAAACTCTGGCTGATTGGGACCCACACCCAGTTTCACACCTTGGCTCAGGCGATTAGAGGATCATCAGGGGGTCCTTTTGTCCCTCTGTGGGGGGAAACTCCCACTAGGTTTATATCTGGGACTCTCCACCATTTAACCTTAGAACTGAAGAAGCTTCTCGGATGAGAGGTGAAACGTCTTCAAGTAACTTAAAGAAGTCCAGACGCTTTTCTTTGCAAGCTCCTTTGACTACGATGACCTGGATGACTGAGAACCTTCACAGACATACATATTTTATATTTTTTACATTATTTACATTTGATCTTTTACATTGTGTATAATGTCTATTGATTGTATTGTTTATTTTAATATTTGTGTACAGCGCTTTGTGACTGTTTGTCTGTGAAAAGCGCTTAATAAATAAAGTTTACTTACTTTTTACTTACTTACTATATCCCACAGGTTCACTTCCATTGTAGATGAGAAGGTTACTGCCCTGTGCTTTGGGTTGTTGTAAAGGTCCTGCCTGTTGTTTGCATTTATAGTACATCTGGAAAATATTCACAAGGCATCCCTTGTTACACATTTTGTCAGCCTTGTTCCAAATTGATTACATTTACTTTTCACTTTACAAGTCTAAGCACAATATCCATTAAAGACAAAGTGAAACATGTCTGAACAAATTTATTAAAACTGAAACCCCAAAATATAACATGTATATAATTATTCCCAGACTTTGCTGAATATGTTTTTGAAGCACCTTTGGCAGCCTCAAGTCGTTGTGAGTGTGATGCTACAAGCTTAGCACAGCTATCTTTGGGCACTTCTCTCCTTCTTCTTTGCAGAACCTCTCAAGCTCCATCAGGTTGGATGGAGTCACAAGGTGGGGACTCTATTGTCCCACCCTACTGTGCTACTGGCAGACTTACACACTCACACGAGCAACGACAGAATCCAAGTGGTGTTCTCTTATTGCACCTGCCAAACACAGAAGTCCAATAACATGTGTTTGGTCCAATAATTTGTTTTGAACAAACCACATTTGTCGAAGCAGAGTCTGTGGACAAGGGTGGTGATTCACCCACAGGGGCAGAACTTTGTGCCATCAGAAACTGAATCTGAATAAGTTAAATTCGAATTTCAATTGCTTGAATTGAATCTGAATTGCAACTTGAATAAATGCTTTTAAAAACTGAATATGAATTATCCTAATTTGAAATTCAGTTTATTGGTTTGAAAATGATCATCACTAAACTGAAATTGAATTTTATATTTTGAAAATGAATTCATTTGCTTTGAAACTGTATTTCAATGACAACTTGAATTCTAGTAGAATTCCTCTCAGAGCTCTGTATACTTGCCTACAGTAGGGAAACATGCAAAACGGTGTCCAAACCTCTGTATTTTAGCTTTATTTATGTCTTACACAGCATCCCAACTCTTTAGCTAACTTAATAACTTTAGCTAAAGTGAATAGTTAGTCTAATTCATTAGTGCAGCATTACTGGATCACCTCTTTTTGAAGTGATATTATATTAAAGCTTTATGAAGTCTGTCTGTACAGGACATTTTCATATGTTCTGTATGTCTCAATGCATGCTCAACCATACAGGTAAAGAAATCCCAAAAGGTTGATTCTGTTCATCTGTGCTGTTTATAAGGTTTCCAATCTTATAAACAGCACATTTGCATAATGACAGAAACTAGCACCCCTGAATGAACAATGGGCTGGGAGGTCTGTTTAAGATCATTAATATGCAAATTGTCATGACCAGTGATCAATGTCCATGAGTACCATTGACAGAGAGTTGGGGAATGGCTGCAATCACAGAATTGTAAGATCTCGTTTGAGAGATGGTTTTTCCCTCCTTGACTTCACGCTCAAACCAGCGTTCCTCCCTGTCCAGGATGTGTACATCCTCATCATCGAAAGTGTGAATAGACTGCAGAGTCCTGGCCCAAAGAAGTCACTTGGAGTCACTGAGTAACGAAAATGTCCAGATGAACGGAACCAAGTGTATGTGATGTGATCCCGTGTATCACTGGCTGCCCTTCATGTCCACAGTTTGCTTCAGTCTCCACTGTTGTTTTAAAAGAGATTTCATATATAAGAAAACTGTTTCTGTCTTCAAAACTTAAAACTTTTTTTGTGTGTAATTTTTTACTGCCACACTGTAACTGCTAATACACTCAGACGTACATGTCAAGTTCAGTCTTACGAGTTAGATGTTCTGAGTTAACACCAGAAAATCAGATAGCAGTGTCAAAACCATGCCAGCAATAGCACCTATAATTATACATGCCCTTAGCCTGTTGGCCTTTTCTGCCACGCTTTAATCACAGATCGTCTGTGCCGATTTAAATTAGGTTGTTTTTTTGTCTCAGAAATTACTAGAATGAACATCATCATTATCCCATTTCACCTCTAAATCACTTTCTCTCCCCCTGACCGCACTCAAAACAGCTGCAGCCTCTGGAAAGTGGTAAAACAGTACTTAGGTTTTAAATTAGTGGCTTTACTGAAGGAATGAGTTTGTGTTATTCTAACAAACAGCCAGGCCAGCACTTTCAGAGGGTCGACGATGTGGAGATGATCTTTTATTTTACAGTAAGTATATGAGAAACTAATGTTGTTCTGTGCATTGACTTAACATTAAATTGTAAAGTGCGAGCACCAGCTAGTGTTTCAGTTTCACTTGTTAAAGACAGATAAAGAAAGACAATGTTTTTGCAGAATGATTTTAAATGCTGGAGCTGTTTCATCCCTGTTAACAATTTTATTTAATTTCTTCCAGCTGAGCAGATCAGTGGGTTCAGCTTTGCAACAAGATGAAAATCAAACAAACTCAGTCTGCACATTAATGTCTGAGTGTTTTTAATTCTGTAACCCTGGCAAGAATTAAAATGTAGAACAAGATCAGTTTTGTAAAAGATTCTGTAAATTATTTTTTTTTTAAATCATCTTTTCCCACTTCTTGTCTAAATCACTTTCTCTGTGAAAAAAGCCACAGCAGAAAATGCTGGACTTTGACTTTTAATTGGAGGTTTGCATGTTTTCACAGCGCTCAGTGCCGTTCAGATCTGTCCATAAATGTGGACCTTGTATTTGGTTGAAGACAGCAACAATGTGTTTGTTGAATAATGATGACAGAAAAGCAACAGGAAAAATACCCCAAATAAATCAAATGTGTAGCGTTACCCCCTGTTACCCCAGGAGCTGAAAGTAGCTTCTTTCTGTTTGTTTCCTAAAGCAAAGCTTGAACATTTGTTTTCATGAAACCATGTTTGAGAGATGCAAAGCTCAATCATAACTTTTCTAACACATCTCCAACACTCTGTCACTGGTTTGTGGTCACCCCTTTTCTAATGATGTTTTCATCAAATCAAATCAAATCAAATCAAATCACTTTTATTGTCACATCACATGTGCAGGCACACTGGCACAGCACATGCGAGTGAAATTCTTGTGTGCGAGCCCCACAAGCAACAGAGATGTGCAAACACAACAACACAAACGAGCAAAATACAAGAATGGCCGACCTGAAACTAATAAATATATGTACAATATATAATAGTGTATGCATTTCTGGATGTGTATACTAAATATTTTCGTGTGTGTGTGTGTATACACATTTTTACAAATTAAATAGTAAAAAAAAACAAAAAAAAAAAACAATAATAATAATAATAAAATATATGAAATATACAGAGTTGAATATGTGCAAAACAAGTGGCATTTATATACAGTGTGGAGTGCATAATGTTGAAGTTCCAGTAGTGAAGCTGAGGTGTCTATGACGTGTTCAGCAGTCTGATGGCCTGGTGGAAGAAGCTGTCTCTCAGTCTGCTGGTACGGGACCGGATGCTGCAGAACCTCCTTCCTGATGGAAGCAGTCTGAACAGTTTATGGCTGGGGTGACTGGAGTCCTTGATGATCCTCCCCGCTTTCCTCAGGCACCGCTTCCTGTAGATGTCTTGGAGGGAGGGAAGCTCACCTCCAATTATCCGTTCAGAGCACCGCACTACTCGCTGGAGAGCTTTGCAGTTGTAGGCGGTGCTGTTGCCATATCAAGCTTGGGCTCCACTGACCATAACAAGGTTAAGTCTTTATACCTGCCCATAGCTGTCTAATCCAATATGTCAACTCTGAAAACAAAGCTGCTGGTTGTGCCCTGTGCCTTTTCTTGCACCCAAAATGGTTGTAACATTCATTTATGTGGAAAGACAGGAAGACTCTATCAGGACAAATGCATGTTTGGCTGCATGAAGCTGTGTGCAGAGTAACTAACTGTTTCGAGCCGGGCCATCAGTGATGCTATTTGAATGAAACAAAGAAGAAACTCACTGAGCTGTTGTTAATCCGATTCACTGGAGCCAAGTGAGAACAGTAAAGTTTTACGGTGAACTGAGTTTGCATCATTTTAGATCTAGTCATATTTTTACACAGAGGTAATCCTAGAGTGAAAATGACATTGTCTACCAAATCTCCAACCATTATGATAGATTATGAGTTTCTACTAGAAGAGTTTGTCATGATATCATTCTGTCTCATTGATCTGGCTTGCAGATCAGAAAAAAACACATTCTGTGACAGTGTTGGTGGCAGATCATTGTGTGAACTGTAAATTTGACCTGATCTGATGATTGCATTATTACTTAATAGGACCTGGGTCTTCGGACCCAGGGTTCTTGAGTAGTTTATAGACTTGTGTTTATGTGCTGCTCTGTCTTAGTCTGGCGGTCCCTGCTGGGTGTGTTTGTCTGGTGCTGCTGTCCCTCCTTTCCATGTTTGTGTGTATAGGTGTGTGTGAGTGTTCGAAGGACCAGTTTACAGGCACCTTTAGGCCTGGTGGGTGGTCACACCTGAAGCGGATGATGACACACACCTGCTGCTGATCAGCCTCGTCTGGAGGGAGCTACTTTAGAGAGTGGCTGAGCTCCCATAAAGGTGGGATTGTTGTGTGTCTTCCTGTTAGTTTCCCCGCAAGCCAGTAAGTGTGAGCCTGCCACAGCTGTGGAGTTTACTGACGACTGCGTCTGTGTTTTCTCACGAGGATTGCGGGAACAAGAGTGCAGTGAGCTTGAGGAGCGGAGTCACGGAGCACTGGAGCGGGAACGCACTGGGGAGTTGTTGTTGGATTATTAGTTACTGCACTGTAAATAAACGCACTCTCTACATCAAAGAGTCCTGCGTTTTGGGTTCTATTTCCCCTTACCCCACGGTCTGCCATCGCTGTCCATGGCATTAGTGGATTAATTTATGAGAAGAACCTTCCACATCCATCTGCCTTTTTTGTGACTGTAGCATCATGAGTGAAGAGTAAATGCGGCCTTTTGTTCTTTCGAAACAGCCCCTTCCCAGAGATCCAGTTAGCAAGACACACAGTGCTTAGCTCATTTTAAGTTAGCGGTTAAAAGTGATGGAGATGGTCTTGTTACAGTTCTTAGCATACAACAGGCATCCCATGGAGCAGGGTGCTACTTATTTTATCATCACAGATGCTCACTGTGCTTTAATTAATGATCATGGTAAACCACAAATGACTAGAAGCAACATTATAATTGTCACTTCACAAGTAAATCATTTCTCTTCTCCCTGAAAACAACTGCAACCCAAAGCAGTGGCTCACTAAGTGGACTGCGGTATGGTGGATAGTACTTAACTTGTAGATGAGTGGCTTTGCTGTAGGACTGAAGATGTTTTTCACTGCTTCATGAGACATATCCTGCAGATTCCTTAAAGCTGCTGTGGCTTCACAGTTGCAAGTGTAACACTCTGTGAATGGAGAAACAAGTGCAAATATCCAATTATTGCATGAAGAATGGGTCTTGAACTCTAAAGAGTGTGAGGTGTGCTAAAAGCTCAGTGCAGTGAACAGTGTTGTTTTTTACAGTTTTTCGTGGTTGAAAGAGTGAAGCTTCTGCTGCTTGCTAACCCTCACCGGAGCTATGGATAGAAACTAAAATATGTGAGTGCAGATACAATTAGCTGAAATTTGTGTCCTTCGATGGAGTTCATCTTAAGGGACAGTTTGAGAAGCAAACACAGAAGAAGGCGCATATTTGAGAATGTTTTTAAGGTACAGAGATGAACAAAAGACTAGGCCACAGGTATAGCCAATCACAACACCTGTGTCCAGTCAAATCTACACATTCAACTCTTTATTATTATCACTGTCTCAAAAAGTTTCCATTGTGTTCTTTATACAGTCATCTTACTGCCAGAAAACCACAACTCGTAATATACCTGTTACTGTAATATGCAGCCAAGAGAAGTGCTCTGTTATAATTGCATCAAACTCAGTTTAGATAGGAAAATGTGTCAGGCTCTGATTCTGCTTCAGTGTCATTCAACCATTGATAGGAAAGATTCAACAGAAAACTGTATACGTATGTAGAATAAATAGTAAAATCATTTAAAAAAAAGCAAAGTACTGAATAAAATAAAAATAATGAACCTTAACAACTAAATATATAATAGTCCACAATGTGTGGCAGCGAATAGCAGCAGCTTAGTGCTCCGTGCACACACACACACACACACACACACACACACACACACACACACACACACACACACACACACACACACACACACACACACACACACACACACAGTGAGACATGTTACAGAGGCGTAAGCTGTTTGATACTGAGAGTTAGCATGAACAGATCGGGCATTAAAATGTTAAGGCTGAGCTCCTATCAGCTGGACAAATTAGGGAATTGGAGGTTTGAACTCAAATCAATAAACGTGGAAACCAAGGGAAAGATCTGGCCTGATTGTTTCTTTTATATTTACATAGTTTGCTATCAAGATCAAAGTTGGTCTCGCTTAGCCATCCATTCCTTATCATTCTCAGGCCATCCCAATCCTTATCACCCCCTCCTCCCCATTACACTCGGCCTGTGTTTGAGTGTGTCACAGGCTGATAGCATTGACTTCAGGAATCACTCCATCTCATTCAGCAGTTCCCACAGGCTCACCACAAAAGAAAAAAAAAACATACACACTTTACACTGACCACAAAAGAAAAAAATAGACTTCACTCACACCACGAAAAGAAAAAAGCCAACTCTTTATCTTCCCTAGCTGAGCCAAACAATCCAAAGTTTGACTTGTTTCACCACCACCTCCCTTTAGTTTGTTTCTTGGGTACAGTGTAGTCCTGGTCTGCCTCTTTCTTTTGTTCAGAAACACATCTTTGATGGGCATATTTGATTGCTGCCGGAAGTGAACACAAGGCAGAAAAATGTGGGGAGTTTACAGAGAGCTGTTGTTAGCACAGTATAACAGAGAAAAATGGGAGAAAAACGATAAGTGGAAATGTACAGACTAAACAGGCCTAGAGTGTGTTGGTGAAACAAAGCTCGAATACGTGAAACATTGCACAGTCTCACTGCTTCTGTTTGCACAAGTACGTGTGAAAGCTATCACAGAGGATTTTCTACCAGCGCATTAAAAAGATTTAAAGGACTAAAAAGCTTGAAAGTGTGTGTCAAACATTCAAGATTTATTTCCAAGTTTGTTTGTGCTGATATAGTGAAAAAAAATCAAGGTTTAAAAAAAGTGTTACCAGTGGTTTTTTAATCTACTAAAAACTCCAAGAGCCAAATTCATTGTTAGCCTGCGACGACTGTTCACGCACTGAAAGCAAAATGTTGTAGGTAAATTAATTTTGGCTTAGGGTTAATGTTCTCTGCTTTTGCAGGGCCCACCATATGTGCTACAGAGGCATCAACCTGACAACAAAGCAGCTCAGTTTTAATTTGTTTGTTTAAAACTATTCTAAACTGAAGCAAACAACAAAGAAAAATCAAACCTAAGTTTAAAATGAATAGAAAAGAAACCCTACATGACGTGTGACCTATAGATGACATGAGAAAAGATTGGCCTTTAAAGTTATGCAATCGCTTTACCCTAAATAATTACCTAGATATCAATTTAGCCTGATACCACCATCAGCTAACTAGTGCTTTGCATCAGTTAAAGCTTCAGCTGCCCTTATCCCATGCAAATGTACCATTTTTAAAATTAGCTTTGTGCTCAGACTCAACATCAAGCAGAGATAGTTGTGCCTTTTGCTTTAGATGGAGTAGACTGTACTGCTTATTTGGAAAATAAAATTTATATAAATGGCCAAATTGACTGTTCATTACTTTGGATGAATGGAGGATATGATCTTTAATTTGTAAAGAATTACCACAGGAATGCCATTTACTTTGAAAATGTAAAAACAGGCTGATAGGTCAGTCTGAATAAATGAATGTGAGGGAAGCCAAAAACATGCAGCTCACAACAATGCAGAGTGGGGTTTCAAAGAATTCCAGTACTGACTCAAAGAATTCTGACTCGTAATTTTAAAGGTTCTTCTTTCTTAAAATAGTTCAGACTTGCTGGGTGTGCAGTGTCAGCAGGCTATGAAATATGACTCATAGTCAGATTGTTTACTGCAAGCTTGACAGCCTTCATATTTTACTAGATAGCCCACTTTTTAATAAAGACCAAGTGCCCTGTAATGTAAATGCAGTCTTTCATTTACACCACAGACACTATGGTATGTAGGTATTTTATTATCTTACAGTCAGTGGTTCATGTTTATAAGTTTAGACTGCTTCTTTCTGTTTGTGACAAACAGTGGTAAAAAAAGAAAATGAAATGAATGGGTCCTCCATTATTTTTATCTGATTATGTTGAATCATGCATCAGTATTTTATCTTTAGTCTTTGCAGTCATCTATTTTGGCTTGTAACATTGTATTGTAACATTGCATCTCTTTAATGCACTCTGAGATGTTAAGAAAAATGGTATCTGCAAGCTGTTTATTAACAATAAATTAGTTTTATCAGTTGAGTGTTTAGATGTTATTGTGTTTTTGACAATTGAGAGAGATTTTGAAATTATTCTAATTATAACAGGAGGCTAATGTAAACCAGTCTTTGTAAACAGGTAACAGCGTGCATATGAATCATGTGTATTTCGGGTCTCAGAACATCAGACACTCTCACCTGGGTGTCACCCTATAAACCTAGGATATATCACTGATGATGTGTCATAGCGCGTCCATCGGATCTTTCAACTTTTTAGTCTGGCTCTACCATTTACTCCCAATGAACAATCTACATGACAACCAAGAACAGTTTGGTGACCACTGGAAAGACAGATGACAGCAGGGAAAAAAATGGTTAGCAGCCGAACTGCATCTTTCGTGAGAAAAACAAAACAAAAAGCAAGCTACATAGGCTTCTGCAGGCTTCTGCATCAAGCAGAAGCCTGCAGAAGCCTAAGATGCAGCACACATGATTTGACTCTGGTCAGACGCAGGAGGTGTCCGGCCTGGTTTGATCCCCACAGACCCCAGCAACTCCAAGAATCAAAGTACTCTGAGTCATATGTCTACTTCTGGGTTCATTCCTGTGCCACTCATGACATGGGCCCAGCAGACTCACTCCAAGCCACGGTAAGATCGCAGGGAGTTTTATTGGGAACTCATGAGCAAGCATTACAATATTTGGATAAACAGTGCCAGGCAATTAGAGGCTCATAGAAAGAAATGTTCTCGGTAGTAAAAGACATTCACACTGTGCTCACCCCTGCCACTTCCCGTGTTCTGACGACCGGGACAGTGCCGGCTGATGCTGCTGAAGTGGTCGTTTCGTACCCAGCACTGGCACCGTCAGCAGCCATTTTTCTGGATGCCATTTTGCACACACAAGAGCTGTATCACGGGGAGTTAGGTGGCTGCAGTGGGTTTCTGATGCAGTGCTCCCAGGTGTTCTCTCGTTCCTCTCCACTCTTTCCCCAAAGACGTTGTTGTAGTGAGCTTATGGGGGGAAAAGCGCTGGCATGGGCCGAGACATTTTTTACTTTCTGACCCATTGAGTTTTGTCCCTATGATGTTTTCCTGGTGGAGCTGAAGAAAACCTTCACTCACCCAGTTTCTAAGGGCAGCACCGCGAAATGTTTTTTGAACCTCCAGCAGGGCAACAGAAGTGTGGCTGAGTTCGTGATCGAGTTTTGTACTGTGGCTGCTGAGACAGGCTGGCCTGAGTAGGCATTGCAAGGAGTATTTTTGCAAGCATTGAACGACAAAATGAAGAATCAGCTCACTTCCTGGGATGAGCCTCCCTCATTTGAGGAGTTAGTGTCACTAGCCTTGCATATCGATAATCGGTTAAGGGAAGCCAAGAAAGGCATCCGGCACCCTCGGTCAGGCCTCCTCATCCTCTAGACCCCGTGTCCTCCCTGTGAGGCTCAACTACCTTCCGACCTCTCATGCTCTCTAAGCATTTGTGGACTCCAGTTGTGAGCAAAATTTAATAGACATGGATCTAGCCCGACAGCTCTGTTTTCCTTTGGTGCCTCTCAAGCCTCCCATTCTTGCCTCTGCTCTCAATAACAAGGTTTTGGCCTATATCACTCACAAAACCGAACCCATGCAGCTAATCACATCCGGCAACCGTTGGGAAACAACTCTCTTCACGTTTCCATCCCCAGACACTGTGCTTATCCTTAGTTTTCCCTGGCTGGAAAAGCACAACCCAAACCTGGAGTGAACTACTGGCAAGGTACTTAACTGGAGTTTAATGTGTCATTCTCTCTGTTTGCACTCAGCTCTACCCTCAGTTTCCAGCTCCTCAAAGCCCTCATCAATGACGTGAAGAGATTTTTCTCAGTCAGATTTTGTTCGTTTGCCTATATGACATTCTCATTTTCTCAAACTTTGTCTGAGCATAAGGTCGATGTGCGCTGTGTCCTCCAACAGCTTCTAGAAAATTGCCTATATGTCAAAGCTGAAAATGTGAATTTCATGCCTCCACAGTCTCTTTCCTGGGTTTTGTGATTTCAGGGGGACAGGTGAAGACGGACCCAGCAGTGCTGGATTCGGGCAGTCGCTGAGTGGCCAGTTCAAGAAACATGGAAACATTACGTTTTCTAGGGTTTGCTAATTTCTACAGGCGGTAGAAACTACAGTAAGGTAGCCACTCCTCTCACCAAACTCACGTCTCCCAAATTACAATTTGTGTGATCCCCAGGAGCCAATGCAGCTTTTTCAAAACTGAAAACTTTGTTCAGAACTGCGCCAGTGTTGGTGCACCCCGATACCACACTGATTTTTGTGGTGGAGGTAGACACTTCCAACGCTGGGGCTCACAACACTCAGGACCAAACGGCATCTCCAACCCTGTTCTTTTTTCTCTTGATGTTTATCTCCATCCTGAGTGCAATTAGGTGCCATGTGTTAGAGGAAGCTGAACATCCGTTCGTCATGAGGACGGATCATAAGAACTTGGTTTACCTTCGTTCAGCTAAGAGGTTAAACTCTCATCAAGCACGCTGGTCTTTAATCAGTTCCCTTTCAATATTTTTTTATCGTCCTGGGTCTAGGAATGTCAAACCTGATGCTCTCTCACGACAGTTTTCTCTGGACTCCAGTTCCCTGACTCCGGCCTGTGTATTGCCAGCCAAGGGAGAGTGGAGGCTGGCTCGTTTTGGCTGCCGCTGCTCTCTCTATATACTTAATATACTTATTGCTTAGTATAGCTATGCAAAGGTTTATTTTATTCCCTGAACCTATATTGTCTGACAGGTAAAGTGTTTCTCTGCCTTACCTGTTTGGCTGGTATTCTTTTGGACATGTTTACTGTCCGCTGTTAACATCAGCTGTCAGCCACTGGTCTGTTTTCGGACAGCCAGATTCTGGACATTATAACATCATGACTGCTAAGGTCTTGTTCTTCCGGGCTCTTCTTGCTGGGTTTGTTCTGCAGTCCATACTCAGGCCTGTCTCCTCCACACTGAGGTACAGGGCATCAGAACTACTGTATCTACGCTTCCAGCAACCCCTCGGCCCTCGGACATCACCTGGCAGACGAAATTATAGGATCGACAGCAGGGACCCAATACCATCCCTGTGGTCATCTCACCACTGCAGTGCTAGGAATCCTGGTGGATGGACTGCTGCCCTTGCCAGGTTGGCTTGCAAACCTAGCAACGACTATCTTGTCTCCGTTGGATTGTTAAATATCCAATCCCTCTCCAGCAAGGGACCTCTTGTCTATGATCTTCTTAATGATCATAAACTTGACTTTCTATGTCTGACGGAGACCTGGCAGCATCCAAATGATTTCGCCGAACCCAATCTGACCACTCTGCCTGGATTTGTTTACACCTGCCAACCCCGTGTGTCAGGACGTGAGGGTGGCCTTGCGATCCTGTACAACAGCAAATATAAGTTATCCTCATATCTGCTCCTGCCTGCTCCTCATTTTAATCCATGATGTTACAAATTATTGGACCAATTCCCACAGTGCTAGTTGCTGTTTAGCGTCCACCTAAACCCAACCCTGACATTTTATCTGATTTTTCTAACTTTCTTGCTGAAATCCTACTCTTATCTCCAAACATACTACTGCTGGGCAATTTTAATATTCACATGGACAGCGCATCAAATTCAGCCACAAGAGATTTTATATCCTGTCTTGATAATTCTAGCTTACACCAATATATGGACGTCTCCACACACTCTAAAGGACATATTTTGGATCTTGTTTGCTGTGCTGGTGTCACCCCAAAGAACTGTGCTATATTGAATGTGCCTTTTTCAGACCATAAATTAGTTTTATTCCGCGTTAGTCTCCCACTGTACAAAAATAAATAAAACCGCTCAATTACTTTTAGAAATATTTGGGGAATTGATCTATCAGCTCTTTCCCATGGCATTAATAATTTACCTACCACTGATGCCTCAGCTTCCATAGAGGACCTGGTATCTCACTATAACAACAGACTTATCAACCTTGTTTCTTTCTCTCGCTCTGCCCCATGCTATTCATCTGCACGTCACCAACTTAAAGCTACTGGATGCTGCCTGGAACGTCTCTTTAGGAAAACAGGACTTACTATTCATAAGGACATGTATCTCAGTCATATGCAACATTATAAAGAAGCTTTAACATTTATCATGCTAAATCTGCTAACTACACTTCTATTATTGAGTCTGCTGAAGGAAACACATTTTGTTTTTACATTACACAATATTGTTGTTAACCTCCAGATACCATACATACTCACTCTGCTGCAGTTTGCAACAAATTTATGGACTTTTTTTATCCCAAGATTGAGAATCTTCACCAACGATTGCCCTCGTCATGTGATATGGTCACTTGTTCTATCTGCATTTTTTGTCCTACTCAACGGTAATAATAATAATGGATTGCATTTATATAGCGCTTTTCGAGACCCTCAAAGTGCTTTATAATTCCACTATTCATTCACACACTGGTGGGGGCAGCTACAGTTGTAGCCACAGCTGCCCTGGGGCCGATCGTGCCATCGGCCCCTCTGGCCAACATCAGTAGGAGGTAGGGTGAAGTGTCTTTCCCAAGGACACAACAACCAGGACAGACAGAGCTAGGGATCGAACTGGCAACCTTCCGGTTACAAGATGAGCTTCCCAACCCCCTGAACCCCTGTCATCGTCTCTATCCAAATTTGAACTTCCTACAATAATTCAGCTCTCTTCCTTAATTACTAAGTTAAAGTCATCATCTTGTAAACTTGATCCACTGCGACTAATCTTGTTAAACTTTCACTCCCCTCTCTTGGTCCCCGGTGTTGAGAAATTATATTTTCCAGAGCTTATTTAGTACTATAGCTTGCTTTATGCATTTTAATAACAGGTCAATTTAGGAGAAGGCCAGCTGTGAGAGAGAACTAGGTCAGAGGGTGACAGGTTGCCTTAGCAACAGAGGCTTAAGTTAGTGGAAGCTTAAAAATACAGGAAACCAGTACAGAGAGAAAAAGCGGAAGTAACACACACACACACACACACACACACACACACACACACACACACACACACACACACACACACACGCATCAAGTCAGGCCAGAAGGAGTTGTTTTTATCAAAACTATGTGTGACGTGTAAAAGACCAACAATAACACCTATATGATACACATTTGGCTTCTAATGCTAGAGATCTGCAAATGGCTTTGGGGTGTGAACGTCTCTCACTTCCGGAAGATGACTGAATAACATAATTCTAAATACTTTGACCAACTGAGTCATGTTCTCTCTTTCCAGTAAAAGAATAAAAAGAACGGGATTCAATACCGGATTGCTAATATCGTACACTCCTCTCTTATATCTGGTTCTGTTCCTTCCCTTAAAACTGCTATAATAACCCCAATACTGAAAAAGAATGGTTCAGACCCTTCCAATTTAAATCATTTCAGGCCAATTTCAAATTTCCTTTCTTAGCCAAATTTCAGGAAAAGATAGTGGCTCCACAGGTTCATCGTCATCTCACTGGAAATAACTTGTACGAAAGTGTTTCAGTCCGGCTTCCGTTCATGTCACAGTACAGAAACTGCTCTAGTAAAAATCACTAATGATCTTCTGCTTGCAGCTGACTCTGGACTCATCTCCATCCTCATTCTCCTTGACCTTACAGCAGCTTTTGATACTATCTCCCACTGCATCTTTTTTCAGTGGTACAGCACTCGCCTGGTTTACCTCTTATCTCTCTGGCCGCTCACAGTTTGTTCAATTACTCCCTCACAGATCAGCATCTACTCCAGTTAATTCCAGTGTACCCCAAGGCTCTGTCCTGGGTCCTTTACTTTTTATCATCTATCTCCTACCCCTAGGTAATATTTTCAGGAAGCATAACATCCAGTTTCACTGCTACGCAGATGACACCCAGCTCTACCTGTCCTCCAAACCCACACCCACCCACATCCATTTCTGACTGTTTAAGTGAAATCAAGGTCTGGTTTACTCACAACTTTCTTAAATTTAATAAAACAGAATTCATTTTAATAGGCACCAAATCAAAACTGACTACAGATCCAACCAGTCTTTTACTATCCATTGATAACTCTCCCCTCAGGTTAAGAGTCTTGGTGTCATCCTCGATAGCACTCTGTCCTTCACAGCACATATAAGTAATATCACTCGGTCTTCCTACTTTCATCTTCGTAATATTAACAGTCTTCGTCCCTCACTCACTCCACACAGTACCGCCATACTTGTAACCGCACTCCTCCATATTTTTCTGATCTTCTCCATACATACTCACCCCTTCGTACACTCCGCTCTTCTCCAGCTTCCTTTCTGTCTGTTCCACCTGCTCGCCTGACTACCATGGGACTCAGAGCCTCTAGTTGTTCTGCCCCGAGACTTTGGATGCACTTCCACCAGATCTCCAGACCACATACTGTCTTACCACTTTTAAATCACATCTCAAAAGTCATCTATTCAGAATTGCACACCCTTGATTCTGTCTTAGTTCATTTTTACCTTGCTTAGCTTTTATACTTTCATGCTTTTTTTCCCCTCATTTGCCTTATGTTAAATTTTATCCATCCATCCATCTTCATCCGCTTTATCCGAGGCCGGGTCGCGGGGGCAGCAGCCTAAGCAAAGAGGCCCAGACCTCCCTCTCCCCAGCCACCTCCTCCAGCTTATCCGGGGGAATACCAAAGCGTTCCCAGGCCAGCCGAGAGATATAATCTCTCCAGCGTGTCCTGGGTCTGCCCCGGGGCCTCCTCCCGGTGGGACATGCCTGGAACACCTCACCCAGGAGGCGCCCAGGGGGCATCCTTGTCAGATGCCCGAACCACCTCAGCTGGCTCCTTTCGATGTGGAGCAGCAGCTGCTCTACTCTGAGCCCCTCCCGGATGGCCAAACTTCTCACCCTATCTCTAAGGGAGAGGCCAGCCACCCTTCGGAGGAAGCTCATTTCTGCCGCTTGTATCCGCGATCTCGTTCTTTTGGTCACTACCCACAGCTCGTGGCCATAGGTGAGGGTAGGGACGTAGATCGACCGGTAAATTGAGAGCTTCGCTTTTACACTCAGCTCCCTCTTCACCACGACGGACCAGTGCAGCGTCCGCATTACTGCAGCTGCAGCCCCAATCCGTCTGTAGATCTCCGGCTCCCTTCTCCCATCACTCGCGAACAAGACCCCAAGATACAGGAACTCGTCCCCAACCCGGAGTGGGCACTCCACCCTTTTCCGGCTGAGAACCATGGCCTCAGATTTGGAGGTGCTGATCCTCATTCCCGCTGCTTCACACTCGGCTGCGAACCGTTCCAGTGCGAGCTGGAGGCCCTCACCCGATGAAGCCAACAGAACCACATCATCCGCAAAAATCAGAGATGAGATTCTGAGGCCACCAAAGCGAAAGCCCTCTGCCACTTGGCTGCACCTAGAAATCCTGTCCATAAAAATTATGAACAGAACCGGAGACAAAGGGCAGCCCTGGCGGAGCCCATCACCCACCGGGAACGAGTCCGACTTATTGCCGGCAATGCGAACCAAGCTCTTGCAATGGTTGTATAGGGATCGAATGGCCCGTAGCAATGGGCCAGACACCCCATACTCCCGCAACACCTCCCACAGGACACCCCGGGGGACACGGTCGAATGCCTTCTCCAAGTCCACAAAACACATGTAGACTGGTTGGGCAAACTCCCATGCACCCTCAAGTATCCTCGAGAGGATAAAGAGCTGGTCCAGTGTTCCGCGACCAGGACGAAAACCGCATTGTTCCTCCTGTATCCGAGGTTCGACTAGCGGACGAACTCTCCTTTCCAGCACCCTGGCATAGACTTTCCCAGGGAGGCTGAGGAGTGTGATCCCCCTATAGTTGGAACACACCCTCCGGTCCCCCTTCTTAAAGATGGGGACCACCACCCCGGTCTGCCAGTCCACAGGTACTGCCCCTGATCTCCACGCAACATTGCAGAGGCGTGTCAACCAGGACAGCCCTACAACGTCCAGAGCCTTCAGGAACTCGGGGCGGACCTCATCAACACCAGGGGCTCTGCCACCAAGGAGTTGTTTAACTGCCTCAGTGACCTCGCCCCCGGAAATTGGCGGGTCATTCTCCTCATCCCCAGACTCTGCTTCCTCCTCGGAAGACGTGTCAGTGAGATTAAGGAGGTCCTCGAAGTATTCCTTCCACCGCCTGACAATTTTCTCAGTCGACGTCAGCAGTGCTCCGCCAGCACTATACACAGTGCAGGTAGAGCACTGCTTTCCCCTCCTGAGACGCCTGACTGTTTGCCAGAATCTCTTCGAGGCAGTCCGAAAGTCTTTTTCCATGGCCTCTCCGAACTCCTCCCACACCTGAGTTTTTGCTTCAGCCACTGCCCGAGCCGCATTCCGCTTGACCTGTCGATACCTGTCAGCTGCCTCCGGAGTCCCACAGGCTAACCAAGCCCGATAGGACTCCTTCTTCAGCCTGGTGGCTCCCTTCACCTCTGGTGTCCACCATTTGGTTCGGGGATTACCACCACGGCAGGCACCAACCACCTTGCGGCCGCAGCTCAATGCAGCAGCTTCGGCAATGGAGACGCTGAACATGGTCCATTCGGACTCAATGTCCCCAGTCTCCCTCGGAATGCTGTTGAAGCTCTGCCGGAGGTGTGCGTTGAAGATCTCGCGGACTGGGGCCTCTGCTAGACGTTCCCAGTACACCCTCACTACGCGTTTAGGTGCACCAGGTCTGTCCAGCGTCCTCCCCCGCCACCCGATCCAACTCACCACCAGGTGGTGATCAGTTGACAGCTCAGCCCCTCTCTTTACCCGAGTGTCCAGAACATATGGTCGCAGGTCTGGTGATACGATTACAAAATCGATCATCGACCTACGGCCTAGAGTGTCCTGGTGCCACGTGCACTTATGGACACTCTTATGTTCGAACAGGGTGTTCGTTATGGCCAAACTGTGATTAGCACAGAAGTCCAATAACAAAGCACCGCTCGGATTCAGATCAGGGAGGCCGTTCCTCCCAATCACGCCCCTCCAGGTCTCGCTGTCGTTACCCACGTGAGCATTGAAGTCTCCCAGCAGGACAACAGAGTCTCCAGGTGGAGCACCTTCCAGCACCCCCCCAGGGACTCTAAGAAGGCTGGGTACTCCGAACTGCCACTCGGCGCATAAGCGCAGATGACAGTCAGGACCCATTCCCCGACCCTAAGGCGCAGGAAACAAACCCTCTCGTCCACCGGGAAAAACCCCATCGTACCAGCAGCAAGCCGAGGGGATACTAGAATACCCACCCCAGCCCGCCGCCTCTCACCAGGGGCAACTCCAGACTGAGACAGAGTCCAGCCCCTCTCCAGGAGACTGGTTCCAGAGCCCAAGCCATGCGTAGAGGTGAGCCCGACTATATCTAGCCGGTACCTCTCAACCTCACGCACTAACTCAGGCTCCTTCCCCACCAGAGAGGTGACTGTTATCCTTATGAAAAGAATATCGAGGGAACAGTTTACCCTGCCCGGGATAGGGTTACCGGGGCCCCGCCCTGGAGCCAGGCCCGGGGAGGGTGCCCGAGGGCGAGCGTCTGGTGACCGGGCCTTAGTCCATGGGGCCCGGCCGGGCACAGCCCGAAGAGGAGACATGGGCCCATCCTCCCGCAGGCCCACCACCCGCAGGAGGCGCCATAGGGGTCGGGTGCATTGTGTGCCGGGTGGCGGCCAGGAGCGGAGGCCCTGGCGGACTGACCCCCGGCTGCCAAGACTGGCAATAGGGACATGTTAAATTTTATTTTTGCTATATTTTACTATATTGTATTGTTGGTCCTGTCTTGTACTATTGTAAGGTGACCTTGAGGCGCTTATAAATAAAATATATTATTATTATTATTATTACCTGTTTCATTGGGAGTCTTTCTTGGGACATGAGCAAATTATCTGGCGGCATCTCCTATGGAACAGGATGGGAAAGAATATGTGGCGGCCTGTACCATCTGCGCACAGTGTCACGGTTCACTAGGGCAAACCGTGGGGATGAGAGGAAGGAGGACCCAAAATGCAGGACTCTATGATGAAGGCAGTGCGTTTATTTACAGTGATGTAACAATCCAAACAACAATAAATCCCCAGTGCGATCCCGACTCCCGTTCCATGTTTTCTCCCTACTCCTGTGCTCCGTGCTCTGTCTCCGCTCCTTGTGTACAGCCTGTTTGCTGCTTCCTTGTTTCCACAAATCCTCCTGGGAAATACAAAGGCAGCTATGAGTACCTTTACATAACGGCAGACTGGCACTTACTTCGCACATTTACTGAAAACTGACGGGAAGTCACTCAGTGATCCAGCATCGCGGAGCTCTCAGCCACACTGCTTTGTAGCTCCCCAGACGATGCTTGATCAGCTGCAGGTGTGTGATCATTTCCTCAGTTGTGGCCAGCCACCAGGCGTACGTACGTTCTTTTAGAGCAGAGCTACAGATTAAAAATGCCCAAGGCGAAGCGGTCAAAAGTCTGGCTGTACTTCACAGCAAAATATGCAAACTCAGCAGCCCGCAACAAGTGCTTTAAGCTGATACTGTGATACTGTCAAAGGAGGTAACACCTCGAATCCGATGAAACACCTGGCGACGCATAGCGTTTTTTTTTTAAAAGCCAAGAAATGCGCTGTATTTGATAGCTTGCTGCGGGACCTCACACCGAGCACATCTACTGCGGGTGTGGTGCCTGTTATCAGACCCGGAGTTAGCAACATCCCCAAAAACACGAAGAATAGAGTCCTGGCCCCTAGCCCTGCCAGTGTAGCAGAAATGATGATGGATGATGATGCAGCAGCAGCCGTTCTTCTCTGCGTGAGTAGCTTAATGTTGTTCATGTGTAATTTACGTTGAGTAGGCTAACCACGTTATTACATTAATGCATGTAAGGTGAACTAGCAAACATCATCATAGCTACATGCAGCTGTCTTCTTGTTTGATGACAGATACTCCCTTCACCCTGGCCAAAAAGGCTAAAATGACCAAAGAAAAAGAGGGAAACGGCTAAGCATGAGAGGTTTTTGGATAAAGTTTGTGTTTTTTCCATTGTTTAAGCACTGCTTCCAGCCAAGAGTGATACCATATATGCCCTATAGCTGCAGAAAAGGCTAACATTGTTATCTTTTTACAAAAACCAGCTGAACATGAGAGGTTTTTGGACCAATTTTGTGTTCTCCATTCTTTAAGCACCGGTTTGAGCACCGTTTGAGCACCGGCACCGTTTCAAAAGTACCGATTTGGCACCGGTATCGGATAAAACCTAAACGATACCCATCCCTACTACCAATCATATGAGCCCAAATGAGCAAGCACTTTGGTGACAGTAGGGAGGCAAAACTCCCCTTTAACAGGAGGAAATCTCAAGTACAACAAGGTTAAGGGAGGAGCGACTATCTGGGACAACCAGTTGGGGGTGAGGGGAGAGACAGGATAAAGATATGCTATGGAAGAGAGCCAGAGATAAATAACAGGTATGATTCAATGCAGAGAGGTCTATTAACACATAGTGAGTGAAGAAGAAACACCCAGTGCATCATGGGAATCCCCCAGCAGCCTACACCTATTGCAGCATAACTAAGGGAGGATTCAGGGTCACCTGGTCCAGCCCTATATGCTTTAGCAAAAAGGAAAGTTTGAAGCCTAATCTTAAAAGTAGAGATAGTGTCTGTCTCCTGAATCCAAACTTGTCATGGTCTGTGTGCAAGCAGGCAGGATGATGGACCCAAATGCAGGACTAGTGTAGACAAACATGAACTCAAAAATCTTAGTTTTTGTTTGAGGGCAGGTTCTAAACAGAAAACTAAACTGGCGAAGCCAGAAACTAACATGGTACAGAACACACAGGCGATGGTGAGGGTATGACGAGCAGAAGCAGACACAGACACTAAATACAAGAGAAAAACAGGGCAAAGGGCAAACGCCTGGGAGACACAGCTGACACCAATTAACAGATGGTACCAGGGAGACGCTAAACTAGAAAGATTAACGTAGGGCACAGACTGTCCAAGTAAAGCAGGAAACAAACTGGCACAGAACAAAACCAATACTAAACACTAGAAATCTCAAACCACAAAGAAATCCTTAAATAGCAATACACAAAACACTGGGTCACCGACCCAGGACCATGACAAAACTGGAATCTGGCTCCACAGAAGAGGGGCCTGAAAACTGAAGGCTCTGCCCGAGTAAGCCTGCAGTGTGAGAGCGAAGTGCTCTAATAGGGTGATATGGTACTACAAGGTCATTAAGATAAGATGGGGCCTGATTATTTAAGACCTTGTATGTGAGGAGCAGGATTTTGAATTCTGGATTTAACAGGAAGCCAATGAAGGGAAGCCAAAACAGGAGAAATCTGCTCTCTCTTTCTAGTCCCTGTCAGCACTCTTGCTGCAGCATTTTGGATTAACTGAAGGCTTTTCAGGGAGTTTTTAGGACTTCCTGATAATAATGAATTACAGTCGTCCAGCCTGGAAGGAATAAATGCATGAACTAGTTTTTCAGCGTCACTCTGAGACACGATATTTCTAACTTTAGAGATGTTGCACAAATGGAAGAAAGCAGTCTTACATATTTGTTTAATATGTGCATTGAAGGACATGTCCTGGTCAAAAATGACTCCAAGGTTCCTCACAGTGTTACTGGTGGAGAGATCAAATCTACGGGTAGTCCAACCCTATGATTGAATCTTCATAGGTCTACCGAGGCTGCAGTTGAGAGAACAAAACCTAAAACGCTCTTCAAACACTAATTTAATGAACTCCTCAATTATAGTCCATCAGATTCTGAGCTGATTGATCTATCAGATGATTGATCTTGATATTGATCAGTTAGCATTTTTGCTTTCTTTCTTGGGTCATAAGATAAAGTTTAATAACATAGGAGCTCTTTTCCAGTCTTATTGTTCAAAGTGCCTAAAGTGCTACACATTTATTAAATGCTTTATGTATTACTGTTGGGTCTGTACCTATAATATATAGTGCCTTGAGGCAACTGTTATGTGATTGGCGAATATATAACTAAATCTGAAATGAATTGCTTTTAAAACAAGACTACTGCTACTTTTTCTACAGTAGTTGTGCCATTTTCAGTCTGTATTCTGTGTTTAACTTCATTATAGTTTTCAATAGTGTAATCTTTCTTTAAATTCACCCACTCTGCTGCCAGCACACTTCAGTTTTTCTGATTCATCTGATCTGAATAACACCAACCTTTCATGTGGAGGTGCAGGGAAACCCTAGCTTAACTCACCTTGGTATGAATACTTATCTGGATTGGGTATGGGAAGGCAAGTGAATCCAGATAACAGAAAGACACCTTGTGTATGTTGAACTCACTAAGCACAGGTCTCTGAAACTCACTGTCACACAATTCTGTGATGATCCATGAGGTGACCCCAGGAAAGATAAGGCCACATATGACTAATGAGAGATGCTGGCAACCTTTTAGAGAAACCCTTCGAACTAAGTGCTGACTGTGCAGCTGCCTTCCTCAAAAAGAGTGTTATTTTTTCCAAATTTTGCAGAGAGTTCATAGGTCTGAACCTTTAGCTTTTAAACTGCTTTGAGGCGGAGTCTGTCTGTCTGTTCCATGTTCAAGTGAATAGTTAGTCTAATTCATTAGTGCAGCATTACTGAATCACCTCTGTTTGAAGTGATAATAATAATAATAATGGATTGGATTTATATAGCGCTTTTCAAGGCACCCAAAGCGCTTTACAATACCACTATTCATTCACTCTCACATTCATACACTGGTGGAGGCAAGCTACAGTTGTAGCCACAGCTGCCCTGGGGCAGACTGACAGAAGCGAGGCTGCCATATCGCGCCATCGGCCCCTCTGGCCAACACCAGATATAATATGATATACAACTATCACTGAAACAGCAAACTTTGTAAATAAACAAACAACACTTCTCATTCTCTAAACGTTTGGCCACAGCTGTAGATTACACTATCAGTGCTTTTTCACTCTTGACAGTAATTACATTTCTAAATTTACTTTGTGTATTTACAGGTAAACAATATCTAATATTTTATCTAAATGACTGCTTTGACTTTGAAAAGGTGAAGAGCCTGAGGCCGGTGACAGTCCAGTTCTACTCTAAGTACAGCCTTACGGTGGCTCACAGGACAAGGCCACATTCCCGTCCCGTCCAGAAGAGAAGAGCAACTTCAGAGTCTTCATGCAGTTCAACCACACCTGTCATGTTCCGTATGACAGGGGTCTCAAACTCCAGTCCTCGAGGGCCGGTGTCATGCAACTTTTCCATGTGTCTCTGGTGCATCACGCCTGAATACAATTAGTAGATCATTAGCAAGAGTATAGAACTTGACTGCATGCTGAGGTGGCAACCCCTAACCCTACTCAAGTAAATTTAAGTAAATGTATGTATTTGGAAACATACACTTCTAAAATACTTTTATTGCACCGTGTTCATTCACTCATGAGCTGCTGTAACATTAATCAAATGGCTGAATTGCCAACTCGGCATGCAGTCAAGTTCTGTAGTCTTGCTAATGACCTACTAGGTGTGTTGCAACAGGGACACATGGAAAAGTTGCAGGACAGCGCCCCTCGAGGACTGGAGTTTGAGACCCCTGCCATATGGTGTTCATGCAGTTTTCTACCCCACAGTTACAGCATGTCTGACTGCCAGTTCATCATATGCAAAAATATATGAGTTTAAGCATGAGATGACAAAGGTCTTCCATTATGGTGTTTGTCATCACATGTCACAGACATCTGGATGATCATTTGGAATAAACAAAAAACTAAAAACTTGTTACTTCATCTTTTATCTTTATTATTATTGTTCTTATTTTACATTTTTCATTGTTAGGCATTAGGTTTATTTGTAGTAGTCCTTTCCAACTTCTTTCCCTCTTCCATGTTACTGTGTCAGCTTGTCAGCATCTATTCGGGGTTGGGAGTGGAACAGAAAGTAAGGAAATCCAAAGTGCCATTAAAACCAGGAGAGGTTCTTTTTTCAGAAGAAGGGATTAATTCAAAAGAAATGACCTCAATGCCATATTTTATTTAGGAACCCTAGAGAGCACTTTGCAAAATAACACATTCTTATAATTTCACCCTCAGATGAGCCAAGCTACGACTGTCAGGGAAGGTGATGTAGGTACAGAGCATGTGAGAGTGGTTAAGTTAATGTCTCTTGTTTTTGATCAAATCCGATTATTTTTTTTGTCTGCTTGTTCACACTACAAATAAAATGTGACAGCAAATGTGCTCTAGTGTGAACCCTCAAAGTGGCCGCATGCGCAAAAGAAGACGTCATACACAACGCGCTCTGTTTAGACCCAGACCAAACAGTATTGTTTGACTGTTTCGGACTTTATGTTTCCCAATTTTGCTTTAAGTTATAAAGTTATTTTGTTATTTACATTTGGCCTAATAATGATCCTTATTGCTGTTTTAGAGGAGCGGAGCTTCAAAGGATAATTGCAGATTTCTGTCAGAATCTGCAGATTATACAGTACAAATAAAATATTCAGGTTTCTCCAACGTTGTCTTCGCAACAGTTTCACTGACATCTACACTGGATGGCCAGGAAGCGTTCACAATGTCTTCTTGGGTGCTTCTCCGGCGCTGATAATTGGCGTCTGTCTTGTGTCAGTGACGTAAAAGACGGATTTAATGCGACATGACCGTTCAAACAGCAGTCGCTTTCTAAAACATCAGATATGTATCGAATTCAGTACCACATACAAAAGTGACCCAGATCGCATTTGGAAATATCGGATTTGTGCCGTTCACATTGTCATACCATGATCGGATATGGGTTGCATAGCGTCAAAAAAGTCGGATTTGATGCGCTTTCGCCTGCAGTGTGAATGTAGCCTAATTAAGCATGCACTCAGTACCCTAAGAATTATTATGGTAGTTAAACACAGTGATAGTCACATATAATATCACTTCAAACAGAGGTGATCCAGTAATGCTGCACTAATAAATTATACTAACTATTCACTTTAGCTAAAGTTATTAAGTTAGCTAAAGAGTTGGGATGCTGTGTAAGACATAAATAAAGCTAAAATACAAAGGTTTGGACACCGTTTTGCATGTTTCCCTACTGTAGGGGTCTCTGCAAGCATACAGAGCTCTGAGAGGGTCCAAGATGACAACTTTGGAATTCTACTAGAAACAGTCGATCATATTTGTTGTCAAAGCTGAATCCAGGGCAAACTACGGTAAATTAGTGTTTTTAGCTAACAGCTACAATAAACATAAAAGTTACTGCACGGCTATCATTTGTTAACATGACGCTTCTTCTTATCAGAATCAGAATCAGAAAGGGTTTTATTGCCAAATGTTGAGCAGGTTTACAACATTAGGAAATTGCTGCGGTGCTTCAGTGCAAACATACTGTCATAAATTGCGCTTAAATAGACATGAAAAAATAAAAGTAAGAATAAGAATTAAAAGTGCTACGTAGAAAGATATATGCATGAGATATACATGAGATATATACATGAGAATAAGAATTAAAAGTGCTACGTAGAAAGATATATACATGAGTGCAGGTGGTGATCAGTGCCAAAACATGGAATGATGCAGTGAACACAGCGTAGGGTCATGTGTTAGTGGTGGGAACAGTCGTACGTTTATTGTTCATGTGTCCAACAGCAGAGGGGAAGAAACTGTTCTTATGGCGAGAGGTTCTGGTGCGAATGGACCGGAGCCTCCTGCTTGAGGGGAGCAGGTCAAACAGACTGTATCCAGGGTGAGAAGGGTCAGCTGAGATCCGAGCTGCACGCCGCAGTGTCCTGGAGGTGTACAGGTCCTGCAGAGATGGGAGTCTACAGCCAATCACCTTCTCAGCAGAGCGCACAACACGCTGCAGTCTCTGTTTGTCCCTGATAGTGGCTCCAGCGTACCACACGGTGATGGAGGAGGTGAGGATGGACTCGATGATTGCGGTGTAGAATTGCATCATCGTCCATGTTGGCAGGTTGAATTTCTTCAGCTGCCTCAGGAAGTACATCCTCTGCTGGGCTTTCTTGATGACGGAGGTGATGGTGGGCTCCCACTTCAGGTCCTGAGTGATGGTGGTACCCAGGAAGCGGAATGAGTCCACAGAGGTGATGGGGGTGTCAGTCAGGATGATGGGGGGGAGTGGAGCTGTGTGCTTCCTGAAGTCCACAATAATCTCCACTGTCTTCTGGGCATTCAGCACCAGGTTGTTGTGGCTGCACCAAGACACCAGACGTTCAACCTCCCTCCTGTAGGCAGACTCATCCCCGTCCGAGATGAGCCCAATAACGGTGGTGTCATCTGCAAACTTGATTAGCTTGACAGACTGGTGGGTGGAGGTGCAGCAGTTGGTGTACAGGGAGAAGAGCAGAGGAGAAAGAACACAGCCCTGAGGGGAGCCGGTACTGATGGTCCGAGAGTCCGAGACATTCTTTCCCAGCCTCACATGCTGCTTCCTGTCCGCCAGGAAGTCAGTGATCCACCGGCAGATGGGATCAGGCACATTCATCTGGGAAAGCTTGCCTCGGAGATGGTCTGGAAGGATGGTGTTGAAGGCAGAGCTGAAGTCCACAATGTATACATTGTCCACAATTATACATGTAATACATTTATTACCAACCTGAGAGTTTATCCGCTGGTCATTCGACATGACTCCTGAAGTCTTAATTCAGCTCAAGATGCTGTAGATTCCCGTCAGTAACACTTTCGGTCTGCTAGTAAAACGCAGTTCTATTAATCTGCGCTTATTACTCTTGAACCGGAACTGAAATTGAATTGTAGAACTGAAACTGAATGGTGAGAAGTGAATCTGAAATTATTCGAGAGCTAAATTTTTAAAGGATAAAATACGGTTTCAAAGCAAATGAATTCATTTTCAAAATATAAAATTCAATTTCAATTTAGTGATGGTCATTTTCAAACCATTAAATTGAATTTCAAATTAGGCTAATTCAAATTCAGTTTTTAAAAGCATTTATTCAAGTTACAATTCAGATTCAATCCGAGCAATTCAAATTCGAATTTAACTTATTCAAATTCAGTTTCTGAGGGCACAGATTTCTGCCCATATGTGTGGGTATTAAAGGAACTGCACTTGAATGGTTCAGATCCTATTTAACTGATGGAAGTTTTTCTGTCAGGTTCAGTGGCTCTTCATCCACACACACCCTCCCCCCCTTTACATGTGGGGTCCCTCAAGGATCTATCCTGGGTCCAGTACTCTTTTCCCTTTACATGCTCCCATTAGGCTCTATTTTCAGGAAACATGGAATCTCAATTCACTGTTATGCCGATCATTCTCAAATTTACTTCCCTCTTAAAAAGAATTCTACGGACTCTCTAAAAGTTTTGCTAGACTACCTTGATGACATTAAATCATGGTTTGCATTAAAGTTTTTGAATGTAAATGACCACAAAACTGAGACTGTAGTATTTGGACTTTCTGACCCGCGCTTTTTTCTTAAGGTTGACCTTGGTCCTCTGGAAAAGTCCAGAAATCCCTTTGCAAAGAATCTTGTAGTGTTCTTTGATTGCAGCTTTTCATTTGAGAAACAAATAAATTCTGTTGTTACAGCCAGCTTCTTCCAGCTCAGGGCACTTGCAAAAACTAAAAACATTTTTGTCATTTACTTTGAGAAAGTGATCCATGCATTTATTTCATCCAGGCTTGACTACTGTAATAGTCTTTATTTTGGTATCAGCCAGGCTCTGCTCTCTCGTCTTCAACTAGTTCAAAATGCTGCAGCCCGACTTTTGACAGGTGCTCGTAAACATGACCACATTTCCCCAGTCTTGGCTCATTTACACTGGCTTCCAGTAGGTTGTAGAATTGATTTTAAGATTTTATCGCTTGTTTTTAAATCTCTAAATGGATTAGCTCTGTCATACCTCTCTGATCTGTTAACTAAAAATACTCCCAACAGAACTCTCAGGTCAGCTGATAAGTTGCTTCTAGTTGTCCCTAGAAGCAGGCTAAAAAACAGAGGAGATCTGGCCTCTGCGATTGCTGCGCCCAAAGTTTGGTAAGGTCTGCCTCTTGAAATTAGGATCTCTCCAACACTTGACATTTTTAAAACACATTTGAAAACACATTTTTACACACTCTCTAGCTTTTAATTTTGACTGAGTTTTGTTTTTACTATGCACAGCACTTTGGTCAACCTGTGTTGTTTTTAAATGTGGTTATAAATAAATTGATTGAATTGAAAAAAATTGATTGACTGACAGCGCACAATGTGCTTTGAGGTAGCTGCCAAGAAGGTGTGTGTATAAGATAAAGGTCTAAATATCTCTTATTCTACTCAGATTTCACAGAGTGTGTATTTGTTAATAATTTGATTTGAATTATTTTGGATGAGGAGATGTAAGATTATGGGGAGCATTTTGTACTTTACAGTTTTGTTTAGTGTAATGTTTACAGTTATATTGTATTTCCTTTCCTTATTTAATTTATTTACACTATTCCTTTAATACATGGTAATTGTGCACAGGGTGAGCGGTCGCGATGGGCACTGTGGAGTAACGGCTTTAACTAGCTGTGGAGTCAGACAGTTTTCTTACAGTGTTTGGCAGTGTACACGAACATTCAGACGGATTACTGTATTTCAAGACTGTGCAAATAAATGTTTGCATGTTTGTTTTCAACTACAAGCGGACTTTGTGGATTATTTTCAACTGCACAAGGACATGCGTACGGCCTGACTTCCACGGTAATAGTGTGGTTTGTGTCTATGAACAGTGTACACCTGTGTGCACACCTGTGTGGATCAGCACGCTTGTATTCAAAAGGTTTCTCCATGTAATGATCTGCTAGAGGGTGTGGGGAGCCATAAACCCCGCCCCCCAGGGGATGAAGCAGGCATGGAGGAGATCCACATCCCAGGCATCCAGAAACCCCAGAGTGCGAGAGCCCAAGGAGGACCACTGGAGGGGCATCCGTGCCACCCTTCTGGGAAGAGCTGAGGAGAGCTGAGCTGTGGAAATATTGTCTGACATTAAACCGGTCTGTGGTGCAAAAAGGGTTGGGGACCGCTGCTCTAGGATGAGCAACAGGTTAGCCATGGCACATAGAAGGTAACAGGAAACAGAAGACTTTGTCAACTTGATGCTTGAAAAATATGATTATTGTTTGTCTGAAGGAGATCTTTGCTTACAAGAAACTGTTTTTCCAACAGACACTCATTTCAATATCAAAGAACACCATCTGAATGAGTGATGGTGGAGGTGATTCAGTGATGACATGTTAAACCCTCTGATGTTATAAATCTAAGCTAAGGGCCTACTGGACAGCTCTGATAAATAAAACAGCCTTAAAATGACTCATATAACCAGATGAGGACATCAGATCAGCCGTCAGGCTCCTGAACACTCAGTGACTGAACTGGACTGTTTTTCTTTTGTTTTGTTTTGTTTTTTTTTATAGTTTTTGCACACTTTATGTCACCCTGTGTTGTCTGTCATATGTAGCACCATGGTCTTGGAGGAACACCGTCTCTCCTCACTGTGTACTGAACCACTGCACATGGTTAAAATGACAATAAAGCCACTTGACTTGACATGATTCACAGGCCCCTTTCACATCATGCATCTTTGTTTTATCTCCTGACCTTTGCTTCTACCTTCCTTTAAGTGTGTGCACACATATCTCTGAGAAAGGGGCTTGGAACTGATTTAAGATGTCAAAATTACAACAGAAGGAAAATTAAAGACTTTTTAAAGGAAGCCGTGCTATGAAAATACTTACATGAGACTCACAGAAAGCAAGGCGATAAATGACAGGGACAAGGACATAAAAAGACAACAGCCCATAAGAGATGAAAGGCAAAAACAAGTGTTCAGTTAGAGAATATATGCATTGTGTTCAGTGGGAAAGGTCCTGCAGTAAATTAATTATAGGAGAGAAAATGATAAGTTCTGCTGCTGCGCTATGAATAGATGGACAGACAGAGAGACAGCTGACAGAGCAACACAAGTTAACCATCTGCACAGTTAAGGAAGGTGGTGTGGGGTTGTTTTTTAGATGTTGTAAGCACACAGTATCAGCATATCTCTTTTTCTTACTATCGTCAGCAATGCAAGTCATTTATGGATGCTTTCCAGAATAATTTACATATTAAAATGTGCTATTTGTTCAGATTTTACAGTGGATTGTTGACCTGTCTATATTTTGAAGTGTACACATTGTTTTCGTCATGAAACTTCAAGCTTAAAGTATTCATGTGATTGTTTTCATATGTCACATGTACCATAGAATATCTGATGCATTCAGAGCACATGGGTGTTTGGAGGACCCAGGTGCGGACACAGACGAAGAAGGCAAAACCTTAACTGAACTCAAAGTGAGCCTTTATTAGGGCCGGTAAACAGTAGAGCAAACAAACTACAGAAATGACCTAAACAACGAGCCTAGACTGGGAAACAACTAAAGACTAAGACAAACTAATACTCTGATTTGGACTGTAACTAAGAGCTATGAACACGACATGAAAAAGCAAAGGACAGACTTCCGGACTGGTACATGAAGGGCTATGAAAACATGACAGGAGCAGATTACTATGAACATGACCAGAACAGAGACTGAAAAACTACGACTCATGACGTGTAGCTAGAATGACAGGAATGATAACAGACAACACGACACAGACTGAATGAAACACAGAGACTAAATACCCACAAGGTTGATTAGGGGAAGTGAAAACACGAGGGACACCAGCTGGCACACATGAAGCTAATAACAGGACAGGGGAAGTGAAACTACATAACAGTGGACTCTTTCAAAGTAAAACAGGAGACATGGAGATTAAACATAACATGAACTTAACATAACCACACAGACATGAAACATGACAGGTAGACGCATGGACCAGGGAGACTGAGTACAGGAGGAGATGACATAAACAACAAAGAAACAAAGGACTAAACAGCAACCTCGAAATTAACTAGATGAACTAAACTAGGGCACAAATGAATACCAAAATATATAAAAAACTCAAACACTGGGTCACACGACCCAGAACCATGACAGCACATTTAAAAACAACAGGAGTTAGCCCATTTGACATGGATATCTAGCAGAAATAGAACAGTATAGAGACAACAAAATATTTGCAGTAATAAAAAAAAATAAATGCACCCTACAAATGAGTGATTTGGAGGATCAGACTTTAGGCAGAGCTGATAAGTTGTCAGACTGTCATTGTCTCCATCATACACAGAGGTGGATCTGCAGTATGGTGAGATGGAGGCTAATGATCTGCTGTGGAGGCCCCTAAAGAAGAAATGACATTTTCATGTTCCTTTGTGAATAAACTACAGTCACTTTGTCCGGGTGTTTGTCTTCCTCCATTATGAAAGAAAAAACATTTTATTTTTCCAGTTATGGTCATGCAGTCTCTGGTGATTTTTTTGGGTGAGGGGCAGGAATAGTTCTGCTCTGTGGTAATAACTTTTAGCATGTGTTAGTCTAGTGTTTCAGTTTATTGTTGGCATATTAATCTAGACCTGCATCGGTTACTAAACGCTGATCTTCACCATCAAGTTTCTGTTTCGATAAGTTTCTGTGAATCTTTGCTCATAAAGTGAGCTGCACACCATAATACACAGTCAGGGGTCATCTAACCGACGTGCGCGACTCTTTTGTTTAGTTATGTGTTGTACACTATGTGACCGTGTGAGTGCGCACGTGTGTGTGTGTGTGTGAGATATAGGTGGGGGATTCCCACAGCAACCCATGTTAATTGTGTGTATGTGTCTCCTATCCATCATCACACACACTTCCCTCCGTTAGCGTGTTCTAAAATAGAATGGTGTGTGAACATGACCTCTCCCACACATAAACACACACACACACACACACACTCTCTAGTAAACACACCCATTACGATGCCATTGTGTCTTGGTTTCTTGTCCAGAATGTGTATGTGTGTGTGTGTGTGTGTGTTATCACGAGTAATAAGGAAAAATGTCCTCCCTCCTTTTTTCTGTCTTTTCTTTCTCGCCACAAAGTCTGGAGTCGCTGCCAAATTTCCTTTGTGGCAAAGGTGTGGTGCCGCGACACACACACACACTCACACACAAGATGGACATCACGTGATAATGACATAAAGACATACAGATGAGATGGAAGTGACTGACCCTTCATACTGTATCGTTTCTTCACTTTATAGCAAATCAACATGATTATATATCAGTCACTTGACACATTTTTAGTAAATAGCCAACAACCCCAACCGGCTGTAGCAGATGGCTGCCTCTCCATGAGCCTGGTTCTGCCTTAGGTTTCTTCCTGTTAAAAAGAGTTATTTCTTCCCACAGTTGCCAAAATGTTCTGTTTTCTCTGTGTGTATCTCTTGTTGTTGGGTCTTTACCTTACAATTTGACTGCTGTGATATGAACCTATATAAATAATATGGGTACACCTCGTGGTGGGCATAGTTAGCATACAGTTACTTTTTTGTGTTCTGACCTGATGGACAGTTGAAACCTTCCCTGTGTTCCTCCCATTGAGATTATCTGTTAAACTGGATGGATAAGATGTCCGTGTGAATAGTTTTCTGTGACCACGAAAAGGACAAGTAGTGAAGGAAATGGATTGGATCCTGTGTCATAAAATTAATTACATTTACATGTTTTTTTTTTTATCTAAAAATACTGAGAACAAATCAAAATCATCTGCTGATTTAAACTCAGAGGTCAGCTGCTATTGTCTCCCAAGTCTTATTCTGAACTCTGTCACTTTCACCAGGGACCTCTGGCATCATCTGCTGTTTCAAACTGACCTGAATGTCACATGAAGGCTCATCACTGCTGATCAGATCCCCTGGATCTGCAGGTAAGGTAAAGTAATACAACCTAGCAGCATAGTGTGTGTTGTGTAGTGCACTGAGGAGTGCTCAGACCTTGGAGACATTGGAGAAACCAAACAGCCACTCATCAACAAATAAACATCGTTCAGATGCCAATGTCCAAATGTTGGATGGAGAAGACAGATGGTTTGAAAGAGGAGTGAAAGAAGCATCTATGTCCACAGTGAACAGGCTTCCAACACCAACTGTCTGCCATCTATAATCCAGACGCCTCAATGCCCACTCACATCCTGGGTCAGGTTCCCTCAATAGGTCCCATGACAGGGTGGGCAAGGTGTCACAATTGATTGACCTGAAATCTCTGGTGGCAATGACCCACCACTTTTTTCCCATCTTGGCTCATGTGATTAGTCACATGATTAATTGTGCTGCAACAACCCGGTTAAGGGACAAGCCACACTAGGGTCCAAGTACCTCTGACTCTCCACCATTTAGTTTTAGAACTGAAGAAGCCTTTTGGATTAGACGTAAAATGTACTCAAAAAAACTTAAGTCTAGTCATGTTCCTCTGAGCTCTTAGGACCAAACAGCAGGTAAGGAGTAGACTTGTAGTCAAGACCACCTAAACCAAAACCAAGACAATACCAAGATCAGAGTGTATCGAGACCAAGACAAGACCAAAACAGACTGAGTCAAGACCGAGACAAAAAAGTCTTTAAGCTGCAGCCAGATGCTGCTTCGTTTACTGGTGTCAGGCATATTTATGTGTCTTTGCTTTCGCACAGCCCTCCTCACTGCTGTCTACTGTCTCACTCATTCACTGAGAGGACAGATGCACGCTCCACTTGACTGTCGCGTCTCTCACCCTCTCCGTTTTTCACATAATGATATTATCCTATATCCTCGCACGTGATTGGCCACAATATGGAGGGATTGGAGCATAGCTGAGCCACTGTGTGAGAGCTGAGCAGCAAAAGGAAATTAAATGAGGAGCCGGCTCTTCTGATTCACTACAAAGCTCTCTCTAAGCACGGCTCTTAGAGCTGACGCTTTTGCGCATGACACTTCATATGGGAAAAAATATACAACACTTATGCAGGACACCTTAAACTAGTTTTTTAATTAAGCAGCAAGGCAGAACAAAGTCAGGGCTGTATCAAGACACACGGACTAAACCCAAATTCAACCAGACCCAGAACTGATCTGGAATTAAAACAGTTTAAAATCAGGACTACTGAGGACTTAACCAAGACAGAACCAGAATCAAAACTAGATGATAGTAGCACTAAAAATCATCATAGACCTACACTACACTCATTTTTTAATTCTACCAAAGTCCACTATTTAGATTCAGAAATGTTTATATAATTATTTATCCTTGTTGTGCAAACAAGCCTGCATAACTTAATGACTATAGAATTTGAAAAGCAACAAACGGTATCTAAAACGATACACTAGGCACTGGATACATGTTCTGATGAGTTTTGACAAACAACCATGTGACTAACATGTGTGTCTCACCTGCTCTTGTTCCTCTCTCTGTTCCTCTCTCTCTCTGTTCCTCTCTCTCCCTCTCTGTTCCTCTCTCTCTCTCTCTCTCTCTGTTCCTCTCTCTCCCTCTCTGCTCCTCTCTCTCTCTCTGCTCCTCTCTCTCCCTCTGTTCCCCTCTGTCTCTCTCTGTTCCTCAACAGGGCATAACATGAATCCCACTGCAAGATAAAATATCTGAAGAAGGTCCTGAGGTGCACGAGAAGATTATCTTGAATGTGATATTGATTTAAATAACAGATTTTCTTTTTAGTTGTGTTTTAGTGAAAACATGAAACAAACTTGTGGTGGTAGTTTTGGTCCTTTACCAACACGTTTAAGGTTTTGTTCTGACCATTTTATACTATTTAACATCTTTCTGACCTTGATGGAGAAGCAAAATTAAAATGGTTAATAAATGCATTCCAGTAATAAACAACAATAAAACTCACAGCCTCTTTGGTACCACTCAGTAAGCCGAGAGTGGATTGCAGCAGCTGCAGGAACCTCTGGATTATTGGCTAGATTAGCACTTTGAGTCAAATGCTGCTGCTTCAAGCCCTCGGCTGAGTATTGCAGGACAAAACTGTAACATTTTACACACGCACACACACACACACACACACACGCACGCACACACACACACACACACACACAGTAGTAAGTGGGAGTAGTTCCTGGTTGGTTGAGCAGGAGGCTCAGAGACGCCACTACAGTCTCCCATGGAGCTGGGCGTGGGGGAGAAAGTGGTGTGTGTGTGTGTGTGTGTGTGTGTGTGTGTGTGTGTGTGTGTGTGTGTGTGTGTGTGTGTGTGTGGGTGGTGGGTGGGTGTGTAGGGGGCCGTTAGATTGTGGTGGGTGGAGGGGAGGGGGTGTCCTTGGCAGACAGACAAACAGAGTTTGATTGGTACGAGCATCGCTCTGTCCATTGTTTGTTCATTCTGTTTCTTCATTAGTTCAAATGTTTCACCCAGCTCAGGACAGAACACAACACGTGTTTAAATAAATGTGCTCATCCTTTTTCGGCTTTGTCAAACTTTCAATTTGTGAAGACAAAGGTGGAGAAAATGTTCCGTGTTTTACAAACCTGACGTTTTAAACTAAATTTTGGCCACATTTCATACATTTTTAAAAGAAAACGTATTATAATTCTGTTCTCTTTAAAATTCCATTCTTTTTATTAAAATATCAAAGTCTATTCTTTTTTCTCAAAATTTCAGCTGAATGCCTTTTCAAAATGTTATAAATTAAACAGCAGTTGCCTCACGGCACTTTATATTATAAGCTAAAAACCTTTCAATAAAACAGAGAAGCTAAATAAATGATGTAATTAATGTCTTTATTGAGTGAGCACTTTAACACCCTGAAATTCACACTGATTTGAAACGTTGCTGCATCCCTAAGACATCAGATTGCTGGGTTACAAAACCTCATGTTAGACCCCCTTCCATAGTGACCCATCCTAGACCTGAGCCCCTTCCTCCTCCTTCTCCTCCTCAGTGAGTTGTTGTTAAGTTCAGCCACTAATCGTTCTGGTTGGGACTGTGGTTGGCTGCCTTGCCGCTGTCCTGCCCTCAAAGAGACACACACACACACACACACACACACACACACACACACACTCTAAATGTGTGTAATCATGTTTTGTCTCCTTTGTTGGCAAACTTAATTATAAATGTGTCATCTCATTTATGGTATTTGTGTTTCACTACTTCTGTGTGTGTGTTTGACAAAGAAGCTTCTCAGTTCTCAGTGAAGAACAATGGAACCTCTCTGATTACATCTCCCTGTACAGACAGACAGGGTGTGTGTGTGTGTGCGTGTGTGTGTGCGTTCAGTGGGAGGAAAGGGTGGCAGTTGTAGAGACTGAAGGGAGGGTGGGGGGTAAAGTTTGGACCTCCCCTCCCCGTGTTGTCTCTCTCAAACAGCCTGGTGGCTCGTCATTGGTTAAATCCTCAAGCCTGTATTTATGCGATTGGTCAGGGCGGGGTATATATACACAGCATGGGTCGGTCAGATCTGGCCACAGGTTTCCAAACTTTCAAAGTGAGCAGACAGCGAGGGAGACGGTGTGTCGGAGGGCCCGAGTGACGGAGTGAAATCAAACTGTGGACAAACCGCAGAAGCAAACAGAAAACCTAGAGTGGACAAAGAAAGCAGCAGAGTCACTGCGGATCGTTTTCAGGGGAAATCCTGCACCACAACGGGTTTGTTTTCTATTCTTGTCTCCCCCTCCTCTCACATCTCGATGCTTTGCTTTGGTATTTGTGCTCTGAGACCAAATTCCTCTCCTGATGCTTCTCTCCTCTGTCGGCTGAAGTATTTTCAGTTTTTGTCCAGAACTTTGCAGACCAACAAACTGAGACAGACATTTGCAGAATTTGACCTGGACTAAACCTTTTCTGGGATGAATTTAACCAAGCCTAGCCTTTCTAGAGTCAGCCAGGTGTCTCTTGGGGGCCCCTGGACTTCAAGGACCCCGAGTCCTGCTTCTGAAATGGGTTTTGAACAGAAGCTCTCTGAGGATTGCAGTTCTCCAGACAGAACTGGGAATATGAGGAGAGGGGAACCAAGGATGTGTTTGACGCACAGTTCAGGGGGACAGAGTCCTGATCTGAACCGGGCTGGAGGCACGTCAGCGGGTGATGGGAAAGCTGCAGGGGCTGAGCAGAGGATTCGCAGGCCAATGAATGCCTTCATGGTCTGGGCTAAAGATGAGAGGAAGCGGCTGGCCCTGCAGAACCCGGACCTACACAACGCTGTGCTCAGCAAGATGCTCGGTAAGACAAACAAAGAGACCAACTCAGTGGAGAGCCAAAGATCTGATCTTTGTAGTAATCAATTTCAGTAAATTTAAATATCTGAGTATTGGAAATTTAAATATCTGACCACTTTCATTTTAGCAGTTTTTAGTGTGACACACCAGAAAGATCATCAAACACAGACCATAAATAGCCTCATTTCTGTTCAAGACAAATTAAAAGTCTGATTCCTCAGCTCTACGTTACCAAGCCAATATGTATGTTGCTGCATCTGGGGTCATTGCACATGCCACGTTTACCTCTAAACTCTTTACTGTCAGTTTACTTCAAATGCTGTTAAAATAACCTCCCAAGGCCATCTTAATATCTCTCATTTGTCATCTGATTCTTTTTTTGTGATGTATCTCAGGTCTTATAGCAGCAGAGCAGTAGCTCTTCACATCAATCAGTGTGTAAGACACATCTCCAAAAACAGGACGAACTGAGAGTCAAAGCACTTCATGCATGTCACGGGACATTAAGGCCCTTCTTTGAATGCCTACACGTAGCTGTAGATGGAGCTGCTCAAGGCTGTCAGTGCTGTAGAGTATTTTGACATGTTATAGGCCGAGCAGTAAATAATAAAATGATCTATCAGACTGATTGTAATCTGCTTGACAGTGAGTTGCAAAATGAATTTGAACAGCAGTGCTGTTCTTATATGCCCCCTTTCTCTCATCTAAGAAGACCAAAATATGGTTGAAATTTTTTTAAATATTTAACTCCTCTTCTTGCAGGTCAGTCGTGGAAGGCCCTGAGCGCTGTAGAGAAGCGACCATTCGTAGAGGAAGCAGAGCGTCTTCGTGTCCAACACCTCCAGGATCACCCAAACTACAAGTACCGACCTCGCCGCAAAAAAACCACCAAGAAGCTTAAACGTGTTGAACCAGGGCTTCTGCTGCACAGCTTAGCCCAGGGTGGGGCACCAGGCTTGGGTTTAGGACCTGGTGTCAGTCCTTTGGGTGCAGAAAATGTTACTGGAGGTTCTGCTTACGGGCATCCAGGTGTCCAGCCTCCACATCATCACTCTCATCACCTGCTTCCATCTCTGGGCCATTTCAGGGACCTCCAGGCCTCAGGACACTCAGAGCTAGAAAGCTATGGCTTGCCCACTCCAGAAATGTCCCCACTGGACATTCTGGAAGATGGAGCTGGGGAATCTGTGTTTTTCCCCCAACATATGCAGGAGGAGGGAGGGATGGGAGTTTGGAGTGGGTACCAACACCACCTTCACCATCATAATCAGCATTACACCCACCACTACAACAACCACAGCCACCACAGCTCCATACACGGCCAGGGTTCAGGAATGACTTTAAGCACCAGAATGACTTCTGCTGAATCGAATATGATGTCGAGCATGAGCTCTGTCACTTCACTCAGCTCCAAGCTAAATCTCACGCATGTTTCTGGTCACCAGGTCACTTTAAGAAGTCCCGTAAAGTGCCCGCCACCACTGCCGGATCCTTCCTCCCCAGTTTCATACCACCAGCCCTGCAACAGCCTCTCTGAGCCAATAAAATGCCACCAGCCCCCACTGAGCTCTGCTCCTGTTGGTTATTTCAGTCAGCTATATGGAAACGGCACCCCTAAAACTCCTCATTTCACTTCTTCTCATCTGGGACAGCTTTCACCTCCTCCTGAAACGACTTCTTCCTGCTCAACCTCATCCATTCCCCCTCCATCCACTTTTCCTCCCTCTGTGAATTTGGATAATTCAAATCTGGATTCCTCTGGCCAGCTGGGGGCTTCGTCTGCTGAATTTTGGGCTGAAGTGGACAGGCATGAATTTGACCAGTATGTAAATGTTCGGAGAAATCGAGATGAGGCTTATGGATTGGGCGGGGAATGTGGTGGTGTGTCCAAGGTTGTGGGTGGCCGTAGTAGCAGTATTGCTGGAAGTAGCAATAATAGTATTGTTAGTAGTGCAGTTAATAGGGATGTTGGTGGTGTGGTGGGTGGCGTTGGTGGGTGTGATGATGGAAGCAGCCCTCTTATATCTGCTCTGTCTGATGCAAGCAGCGCTGTCTATTACAGCACCTGTATCACTGGATAAATACTCTGAAATGTATGATGAGACAACATACAAAGGAAGTATACTGGAAAAACTATTTGGGTCATACTTTATTCAAAGCATTTCAAAGAGCCCTTCGCTAGCTTTCAAATCTTTAGGTTTCAGGAACCCTTATGTGTGTTGACATGCCTTTAAGTACCACATGTTCAATGTTCAGTTATTTTAGTTCTTGGTATGTTGTAGAAAAGAAAGCATTTGAAATCAGGAAAATAATCTCAGTTGGGCTTCACAACAATTTCTGTCATATTTTTTGTTGATTGGGAACATGAAAAATTAGCTCAGTGAAACACTTCCAAGATTCATTTACAGTATTTTTCTTAGTGTTGTTGGGAAAGTTAGGGGCAAACACCAACATGTCAGATATCTGTCTAACCTATCAGAATGTTTCACTTTTCAGGCCGTTGTATGTTCCCTGTTGGGGAACATCCCTGTCAGACTCTACTGACATACATGGGTGTGTGCTGATTCCAAGAACACTCTTTCTAACTAGCTTCTCTGATATATCTTGGGGTTAGTTTAAAACTTTAGCACTGTCTGTTTCAGATCACAGGTCATGATTGTATTCACGGCCTTTGCAAGTAATCAGCTCTATTCATACAAAGCAACCTCACACAAACAGATGTTGGAGATCAGTCGCACAGTCATGAACTTTGGGAACATTGGTTTGATGTAGATGTTTACTGTATACTTTTGAAGATGCTATGCTTCTTGACAGGATGTGAAGGAGAAAGTGAAACTATGAAATGTTCTCTATGCACTGGGTTTGATTTCTTGTTTCATATATAGAAGTAAAAATACTCATAATTTGAAATATGTTTTTGTGACTGTTTGTCTTGTTTTTTTCTGTCTTCTTTACTGAATCTTATTTTTCTTAAAGGAAAAAAAGAAATTATATTTTCTTGCTGAGAGTTTGATGAGTTGATTGATATAATTCTAATATTCATGTGTTCAGTGCTGGAGTTAATTAGCCCAGCTAAGCATAAGAACAAGAAAGCGTTATGTTCGTCAGAAAGTGTGATAAATATATTTATTCTGTTACATGCGTCTGATCTGGGGTTGTTGGTTTTTTTTTATTTAAACTACGAAAAGAACTATAAAATGTTAATGTAATGTATCATAGGGCATCTGCTTGTCATATATTTTCCCCTGTCCCTGCCTGACACCCTCTGTTCCTCTTCCTATCATGTTCTTACCTAGCAGGGCTTGCTCTGTTTTATTTGTGTGTGTTTTTTCTGTTTTGAAGCAAAGAGAAATCTTTGTTATGTAATATTTCATGTATAAATCGAATAATTGCTCATGTAAAGGTGCCGGCAGATCTTTTGGTGAGTTCAGTTTTTGCCCACTCAGAGCCGTTGTAAACCTGACACAAAGAGATGATGCATGTGTGAACTGTGTAACCTTCATTTCAAAAGTGTTGGAGAAGTGCTTTTCCACTGAACTTTGTTTGCCATTCATCTATTATGAACTTATAAAGTGATGATGTCCTATAGATGTTACGTTTTGCTAAATGAGTAACTTATCCTGCCAACATTTAAATGAACATAAATTAGTGGTTTTGTTCATACTGAGAAAATGAAAAATCATCACCCACTCTGTATGTTTACATAGCATCGTTTTGTATACAGTGGAAACAAAAACCAGAAGTCTCTTCTCAAAGGGCTCACATCTGTTCTGCATCAGTCCTAAAGACAATGCCGTTTTTTCTTTTCTCTACATGAAACTGAAGGACAGCGTCAAGGATATGTACAGTGAAAGCAGTTATATTCACCACACTGATCCCTATGGCCTTTTCCAAATATTTTCTATTAGAGGATGAGCCCCAAGGAAGCTAAATATTAAAAAATAAAATAATAAAAGCCGTGTACATCTGCATTTGACATTCTTTCGTGTTGACACCAAACAGAGCTGTGTTTCCATTTTAATTTACTGTGACACACAAAGACATCAGAGAGACGGGCGTTTTTTGGAGCCGTGCAGTAACTCTGGGGCTTTTGGTAATAATTATCTCAAGGAAAAAAAGAAACACCCAAGATTTTTGGGATTAATACAAAACACATTTTCTCAGCAGACACATAACAAAAAATTAAAACCAGGATTTTCCCACAACTGTCACTGTGCCTGACAGCGAGCGTAGAAAAGGGTTTTGTTTGTGTTTATGTATTTGAAAAATGTGCAATGGGTGTAAACGGATCTGTTAAGTCTTTTAATATAATGTCACAAAATAAACACTTCCAAGTTTGCACTCTGGACATTTACAGGTTTTTCTCTGTGGCTAAAGCTGGCTGGATTAATTCTTTGGAAACTTTTAGTATTTTGAATTTTTGGTCAACTTTTTGCTCCTGCATATCAAAAAAGACAAAAAAAACAGCACAATTGGTGCGTCCTCTGTGTTTTCAGTGCATTTACATAGTTTGAGACACAGAGTCACGTCTGTGTTTTTCTGTGTGATCAGCTCTGATTCTGTCCTCTCTAGGTTTCGTTAAGACATTAGAAAATATTGGCTTGGCGCAACAGTTTCCCCTTGAACAAAACCACAAAGAAAACTTTCAGAACAAGGAAAAGCTGTTTTCTTTGTTTCAGACTTCTTTTACCCCCCCCCCCCCCCAGCACCTCACTCACTGTCATTTTCTCTCATTTCTCTTCCTTCACAATAGAAGCGCATTTGTTTCTATTTTCCATCTAGTGTTGCTTTTGTCTATCTTTCTAAACAGTCCCCGTATTTTATCGCTTCTTTTCCTTTTATCCTTACATGTGCATATCCTCGATCATTCCTTAAATTATTTTTACTTTTAGATGTATTTAATATTTAGGTCATACAGTCGAGTAAATGTGCTAAAACTTTGTTCTGATCTATTCTTCCTTTTCCCCCTTTTTTCCCATCCTTCCTTTTTTTGTCGTTTTTCTTCCTTCTCATAATTCTTTCACATAGTCTTTATATTTTGTAAAATAATCATAATATCTTCTTTTATATTTTTTATTAAGTGTTTATTTGGCTGTTCTCCTTTCTTTCTCGCCCTTCAGGCATCCCTGTATGACCCACTATTTGCCCTGTTCTTCTTTCTCCTCACTCTGTTATTAACATTTCCATGAGAGTCATTTATCCTCTGGTTGGAGAGCAGAGAGCTATAATGTAACTGGGCTGTAAAAACCAAAGTTGCATGTGGTAAGTGTGTGCATGTTTTCCTACCCCAGGTCATGTATTCAGTAAATGTGTGTCAGTGGTGCTCGCTGAGGTAACTGACAGGAATGTTAGCAGCAAGAAGGAAACACTACGGAAGTTTGAGATGTTCAGAAAGGGAGTGTGAAGAGAGAGAGAGAGGAAGAGGTGTATATTTTTGTGACAACACCTCACCCGGCAGCGCGATAGGCTGAATGGAAAAGATAATACGAGGCTGAATTCCCTTTTAGACTGCTGGAAAGCGCCACATAGGAGGTGTGTATGTGGTGTGAGTGTGTGTCTGGCTGTAGTTTTTTACATATTACAGATTTGGTGTGCTGAACCAGCACAGAGCGCCAAGATAACTATAAACGTGTTTCACAATTTATAAAATATAAATTAAATAAAGAGAAAGTAAATACATGTTTTAAAAGAAATGGCATATTTGGAGAATACTGTGACAAAGTCTTTGGCAGTAAAAATATTAAAAATGAATAAGAAGGAGGGAGGTGCTGAGGCAAAAAGTGGAAACACAGACACGGGAAAAATCAAAGAATTCGAAAACTGGGAGTAAAAGTAAACGAAAGAAGGAATCTGTGGATTACACACTTCAGAGAGACAAGGCAGAAGAAGAGGGAGAGGGATTTTCCCATCTGTTTCTGTGGTGTTTTATTGGCCACATGTGGTTATACTGTCAGATCAGTCACCACAACTACACACTGCATGTGTGTGTGTGATCTGAAATGACAGTGTGTGTTTGTGAGTTTCTTTGTTCAAACTATGTTGTTGTGAAGAAGTTTGTGCTGTGTTAAATAGGAATTAATAACATAAAATCTGGAGACTCAGTCATGTGTGTCTGTACTTTATGTGCACATGTGTGTTTTTGATCTCTTTAAACTTTTGAATTCATCAAACTTTGGATTTCTCAAAGAGTTATCAAAGAGTTTGTATTTGATGTGTGGAGCTGAAAGCAGCACGCCCCCGTAACAGTAACATGATGTCTGCAGTGCTGAGCTTTGTTAGGGGATCCATTCATCTGTGACAGTCCCTAACTGCCGTATTACAGTTTCACCATCATGACTAAAGTTCTTACTCAGAATTAGGACGATGGCCACCGCTGTTATAGGAATGTATTCACTGCACTGAACTATCATCATCTCACTGTAGCCATCAGATTCTTATCATACAGTAATTTGTAATTTTCTTTTTGAGTTAGAAACAAATACATTAAAAAATTAGTTGCACTTTAGTTTTTTAACTATAATGGATGGTAAAATTCAAACTTGCTTTTGTTCACTCCATAGTAATAATTTGAGATTCCCATCCTTCCGTCTGTTTTCCGCTGCTTTCCCAGGCCAGGCCTCTTTTCTAGCGCTCGCTGGGCTCATGTAATCTCTTCAGCATGTCCTGGTGTCATGGTCCGCGGATCGGTGTCTGAGGAGCGGTGGGGATGCCCACGCCTAAGGGTGTGGCTGTTGCCTTCACACCTGCATCCCATTCCAGGCGATCAGCACGGCCAGCTGCTCCATGCCAGTCCGTTAGTCACCATTCAGTGGTAACTTGGCCCCTCGCGAAGGTTGATGTGGAATTTCTGGTTTCTATGAACTGTGTTAATCCTGTTACTGTGTGCTCAGGTTATTGTCCGGGGTGTTCAAGTCTTCACCTGCCTGCCCTCCCGCCCGCCTGGAGTTCAGATAAACCACCTGTCATCATCCTCTCCGTCTCCCTGGAATCCTCTCCCGCGGACACTCACCCCTCCCTCCTGCTAGGATATGCCCGAAACACCTGAGCTAGTGGGCATCCAGGAGACATCAACTAGCTCCTTTCAGTTTGGAGTAGCAGTGGCTCTACTCTGAGCCTCTCACCCTATGGGGGTGTCCAAATTCATGGGCTGCATCCTCCTGAGGACGCATTTGTAGACCGATTACGTCACAACGACGCGACGAAGGCTGTCCAAATTTGTAGACTCCTCCTAATGCAGCCGACAAATGCGTCCTCCTTTTCCCCTAATTTGAAGGATGGGTTGGATGTATCCTTTGTGGTCCAACATATCCCAGAATTCATAGCGCGGCCCAGCCAACTCCAGTTTCCAACAATGGCGGACGCTACTCAGTTTTAATATTACTCTTATTAATCTTTCTGGGTCACAAAATAAACTTCTAAATAAATATCTGCTCGGTTTATCAAGACATCAGATGTTTGCAAAAGTGCTCCGATGTTTTCAGAGAAGTCTGTTACCCACCAGCTCAATAGCTGACCGGGAGCTCGAGGGTCACTTGAGCCGGCGAGAGCAGCGGACTCCTGGCTTCATTGTTTTCAAACCTCCCCGCGGTCTTTCGCTACTAAACATGATATACAAGTCACTTAGATAACTTAAAAATGTTACTGTTTGGCTTTTTTCAGTGTTTTATTTGTTCCTGAGTAAATCGGTTTGGCTGAGATTAAAGTTATTAGATTAGATTAAATAAAACATTATTAATCCATCGGGTGGGTTCCTCCGGGGTTTTCACGCAGCTGAATAAATGTCAAACAGAAAACTGATTAAACAGAAGTGTGAGATGGTCGAGAATTTACACCAGTATCCTGTTAGATTCTAGATAGCAAAGAGCAGACGGCTGAATTTATTAAATTCCACCGAGACAGCGGTGACGCAGATCTGAAGGTTAGACCGTCCCATTTCACAGCCTCGTACTTCTGACCTTCTCGGTCTTCGAAGGACCCTAACCCACATAGACCACGAAGGACAGGTCCTCAGAAGGACACAGCCTATGAATTTGGACACCCCTTATCTCTAGAGGAGAGCCCCGCGACCATTTCATTTCTTGTTTCTCTCATTTTTTACGCTTGGTATCTTTGATCTTATTTTTTCAGTCACCAATTCCAACCCCAAACTCACCTGTGAAAACACAGAGACAGATCCATACTTTTTATGGTAGTGTTCACAGGGACACAAAAACTGCAGTTGTAGAATCACCAGGTTTGAAAAGTTTCATTAATTCATTTACGATAAAGAGTAGATTCGTCTGTCACCACACACACTCGAACTTTTTTTTTTTTGAAAATATTTTTATTGAAAAAAGAAAACAACAGTACTTGCAGTTACCGAAATACAATCAATCTTTCTTCATTTTCCTAAGTAAATAAACATATATATACATATATATGAAAAAAACACAACGCCCCCCCAGTCCCACACAGATCAACACAACCATCAAACATATTAGAGGAATATAACAGTAACAAAAGTAGATTTAAACAGGCAATACCTCTAGACTAGCAAAATAAGAGATAAAGGGTTGCCACTTGTGAAAAAATTTGGCTGTGCAACCTCTCAACGTATATTTAATTTTTTCAAGTTTTAAAAAAAAACATGACATCTTTAAGCCACCGGGAAATAGTAGGATACTTAACAGACTTCCAATGCAACAATATTAGACGTCTCGCTAATAGGGATGTGAAGGCTATGATATCCTTTTGTGTGGAATCAAGTGTAAGTGAGCGAACAGGAATCCCAAATACAGCAATCAGAGGACAAGGATGAAGAGTTACCCCAAGAACAGTTGACATAATAGCAAAATACCCTGTCCAGAAACCTTGTAGCTCAGGACACAGAAAAAACATGTGGCTTAGGTGACAAGGAGAACCATGGCATTTATCACATTTATTTTCCACTTCTGGATACAATTCAGAAAGTCTAGACTTAGAGAAATGCACCCTGTGTATGACCTTAAATTGAATAAGTCCAAGACGAGCACAGGAGGTGGAAGATCGTACCCTCGCTATAGCCTGTTCCCAGGACTCCTCATGTATTCGAATTCCCAGTTCTCCTTCCCATGTACACTTAAGCTTAACATTAGAGTGGTTACTAAAAGACAGAATAGCATCATAGAGTTTCGAAATGGTTCCTCTGTGATGAGGAACAAATGATAACGTAGTTTCCCACTGCTGTTCTGGAGGTAAAGAGGGGAAATTTGGGAAACACTTGGCAACAAAATTTCGAATTTGAAAATAGCGAAACAAACGGGTAATAGGGAGATTATAACGAGAAGACAAGTTGGGAAAACTATCGAAAACACCATCCACATATAAATGTTTGAACTGTTTTATACCCTTGTCACACCACACTGAAAATGTCGAGTCCAAAAGTGAAGGGGGAAACAAATGGTTGTCGCTTAGAGGACCTGAGGAAGACGGCATTACAAAATTAAAGTGACGTCTAAACTGAAACCAGATTTTGAGTGTGTTAAGAACCACCTGATTATCAGTGTACAGAGAGGGTCTTACAGGTAAAGAGGAATAGAGCAAAGCCGGTAAAGAAGAGCCCTTACATGATGATAGCTCCAATTTACACCACGAGGAACCAGAAGATTTTAGCCAGTAGCAAAGTTTATGGATGTGAGCGGCCCAGTAGTAGGCTAAAAAATTAGGTAATGCAAGTCCTCCACTAAATCTGCATCGCTGCAGCAAAGTTTTAGAGACCCTAGGTGGCTTCCCTCCCCAAATGAAAGAACCAATAATTTTGTCCAGTGAAACAAAAAAATGTTTCGGCAAAAATAAGGGAATTGACTGAAATAAAAATAAAAATTTTGGTAAGATGTTCATTTTAACAACATTAATCTTACCGATTAAAGAAAGGGGGAGATTACCCCATCTTTGAATATCAGATGTGATCCTTGATATAAGAGGAGACAAATTTGCTGATTTAAGGCCAGCTAGAGAGCGAGTCACGTTAATCCCTAAGTACTTAAACCCAGATGGACTGAGACGAAAGGGTAGATCGGATTGTTGAAGTTGACGTGCTGCCGTATTAACAGGAAAACACTCACTTTTCCCCAAATTTAATTTATAACCTGAAAACGAACTGAAGTTCTCCAGAATACTTAAAACAGCAGGGATGGAGCATGTGGGGTCAGTCTTATATAATAACAAGTCATCCGCATACAATGATACTTTATGTGTAATTCCATTACGGATGATTCCCCTGAATACAGAAGAAGATCTCAATGTAATAGACAGAGGCTCAATGGCAATGGCAAAGAGTAAGGGACACAAGGGGCAACCTTGACGACAACCACGACCCAGCGCAAAATAATCAGAGTAAACATCATTAGTATGAACACTGGCTTTAGGGGACGAATAAAGAAGCCGAATCCAGGAAATAAATTTATCGCCAAAACCAAATTTCTCTAAAACTGCAAACAAGTACTCCTACTCCACCCTATCGAAAGCCTTTTCAGCATCTAAAGAAATCACAAGTTCAGGAAGTTCAGATAGACGCTTTGAGTAAATAACATTAAAGAGTGTACGGGTATTAAAAAACAATTGCCGTCCCTTTATAAAGCCATTCTGCTCTTCAGATATAATTCGAGGAAGCACATCCTCAAGGCGAGATGCAATTACTTGAGCCAATAGCTTTGCATCGGCATTAAGCAGAGATAATGGCCTGTAGGAACCACAGGAGGTTGGGTCCTTGTCATTTTTGAGAAGGAGCGCTATGGTTGCTTGTGTGAAAGTAGGTGGTAATGAACCCGTTTCCAAGGATTCGTTAAACACAGACAAAAGCAATGGTGCCAATTTACCAATAAATGTTTTATAAAATTCAAATTGGAAACCCATCCGGGCCCGGGGCTTTATTAGACTGCATAACTGTAATAGCTTTTAATACTTCTTCAACAGATAATGGGGAGTCCAATTGCCCCGCATCATTAGCACCAATAACAGGGTTTGAAAGATTATGAAGAAATGCATTCATTTTAGCTTTATCCGTGGGAAATTCGGACCTGTACAACAAAGAGTAAAATGTTTTAAAGGTAGAATTCATTTCCAAGGGATCTGTAGTAATATTGTCATAAGAGTGTTTAATACTGGGTATCACACGCGAGGAGGACTGACATCGTAACTGATGTGCCAACAAGCGACTAGCCTTGTCACCATATTCGTAATATGAGCCACGACTGCGTAGTAATAAGTGCTCAGCCTCTTTGGTTGACATAAGATCAAATTCTGCTTGCAAATCAAGGCGCTGCTTCAGTAATTCTGGAGAAGGGTTCAGTGTATAACTTTGATCAAGGTTACTAATTGCAGCTATAAGTTCTTTAAGCCTGGCATTAATCTTTTTATTAGCACGGACAGAGTAAGAAATAATTTGACCTCTCAGGTAGCATTTAAGAGTCTCCCATAGCAGAGAATATGAAACAGAATCATCCTGATTGAAGGACAAGAACTCCTCAATAGAACACACTCAAACTTAACATGAACGTCGTTTCTCCACACCTTTGGTGCTGCAGGAGCTCCCACATTTCTTTATTGAGAGAACAAAGGTGGTTTCTGAACAATACAATACAAACAGCCTGCTGCACTGAGCCTAACATCACTGTAATGATGTCATGATGAGGTGTGTGCGTATGTGCTTTCTCTCTGCTGCAGGATATCAGGCTCTCTCTTAAAGACCCCACAACTTCCTGTTTCCTGCTTCTGCAGGAAGTAGCCCTGCAGTCACGTCCTGTGTGAGGAACTGCTGGAGAAGCAGTTTTCTGCAGGAACAGCTTTCCGAGGCTATGAGGACACAAACAGTCTATGTCCAACAGGAGCAGTGAAAGAAACCTTCAAGCACTTTTACAGATTGAGGAGAAAGAAAGCTTTTAAAGTTCAGAACATGGAAGAAGTTCATGAGTGAGATCCCAAGAACAGTAAGGATCACTCTAGCGTCTGTGTCAAACATTTTCCTATTAGGGAGGAAACTGAATTGTTTTTGTGTGCTGTAACCTGGTGACAGCTCTTCTATTTCCACAGCTCACAGGAAACAAAGCATAACCTTTGACACCAGGGTCTAACTGACAGGGATTTATTTAGTATTTTTCTGTGCACCTCTTCCTCATCTTGGATTCCCTTTAATCTTTATTTTCATATCTTACTCTTCTTACCCTTTCTGCTTGTCCTTTGTCTTCTTCATCTATTCTCTCCAGGCTCATTTGTTATTCTCTTGTTTTTGCAGTAATCGCTCACTCCCTTTCTGCTACCTTATTAAAGTGCAAAGACACAACATGATGGTTGAGGAGAGATGGCTAGTATGCAGTCTCTGCTCAGAAGCATCTTTAGTGTTTAGTTTAGTTAGACATGTGAAAAGGTTTTTTTCCCCTCCTCCTTCTCCTCCCTCAGTGGGAGCCAAGGTGTGGGTGTCAAACCTCTGAGGTCAGCTGGTTTGGTGGCCTTGGCTTTGAACGCCTTGTGGGTTCAGATCCTGGACAGGCTTAACCGCTAAACTGGACTGAACCTATTTATCACCATGGAAACGGTCACAGCAGCCAATCATAAAGCCAGAATATGAGTCAGCATAAAATCTAGAGAAAAGCTTGTGTTTTATTCTATTCTGGTCATTTATCTAAATCTGTTTCTGTTCTTGTGTAAACATCTGTGGCTCGTCTGAGATCAGCATTTTATTTTGAAACAGAAAAACAGCAAAACTCCCTGTAACCTATAACCTGATGTGAAAGTAACAGGCAAATAAAAGCGTGGAAAAGGTGTGTGTTCCTTCCATCAGTGATGTGCTAGTTTATGTAACGTAGGAATTTAATTTAATTCAATTCCGTTTTATTCATACAGCGCCAAATCACAACAACAGTTGCCTCAAGGTGCTTTATATTGTAAGGTAGACCCTACAATAATACATACAGAGAAAACCAAACAGTCATATGACCCCCTATGAGCAAGCACTTTGGTGACAGTGGGAAGGAAAAACTCCCTTTTAACAGGAAGAAACCTCCGGCAGAACTAGGCTCAGGGAGGGGCGGGGCCATCTGCTGCGACCGGTTGGGGTGAGAGAAGGAAGACAGGATAGAAGATGTGCTGTGGAAGAGAGACAGAGGTTAACCCTTTCATGCATGAATTAGGACAACCTCAATCTGGAATCTGAAATATTTTTAATTCATGTTTAGGCATGAAAAAAAGATTTTTGAACTTAATTTCTTTAAACATGTACTTTTCAAAGAGTTTTTTACATGTCCACTTAGGTAGACAATTGATGTGTATGGAGTGACACAAGTATACCTCTGACACTGACACAAATACAAGAAAACAGCCAGTGAATGGCTGTCCACTATAGTGACCACTATGCGTAATAACAAGTATGATCCAATGCAGAGAGGTGTGTTAACACATAGTGAGTGAGAAAAGTGACTGAAGAAGAATGGGAACAATTTTAAATGACAGTCTCACAAGGATGATCACAAAAATTCATGTCCAGTGGAAAACATCAACAACATTACGCAAGACGTCTGCATAAAAATACAAATCTGGTTACATTTGAACAATATGCCACATAAATGTTATTTAATGTTATCTGTCATTGTTGATATGAAAAACCTTTATTTACAAAATAATACTTTTGCTGACTTACAATTGGTGTAAGAAAGGTCATATTAATTTAATTATTGTACCAAAAATCTATTATTGAAACCGCACTGAGGTATTTTTCTTCTTCTTCTTCTTCTTATTATTATTTTGTTATTTCAATTCAAGGCCATTGTTTGCTTTCATTTGCTTATTGTCCTCGTCTTCTTCTGTGCCTACTTAGAAAACTGTTAACACTGAAGACTGAACAGTTAAAGAGCCAAACGATGAAAAGACAGTGGGAAAAGCTACATGAAGCAGAAAATGGCCGAAATGAAAGAGCATGTGTGAGAACAGATGAAGACATTTTTAGGGACTGAAGGCTCTCATACATCTATTTTTTTTTCACCCATGACAAAAGTAGCCAGGCTATTTGGGGATAAATGTCTCCAAAACTTTCAGTTATAATTGAGCCTATTTATCTTTCTGGCTCCCCTGGTTTTCCTAAACCTAGATGCATGTCTAAACACCGGGTTTATGAAAGCAGCGTTGATGTGGAAATCTCCTAAAATTAAATGGAATTTCAGCCCATTTTTATATATTTGTCTGTTGTTGGTTTTGTCCGCAGTGCTGTCACTATAACAGGCACTGACGCCGCGTGGGAGTGTGTGTGTGTGTGTGTGTGTGTGTCGTGGTGACCCAGTGTGACGCCGTAGTAAGCACTGCACATGGCTGCCAGCAGACAGACAGAAAAGAAGTGTGGGAAAGAAAAGACAAAATTATGTAGGGAAAGTATTGGAGAAAATGGGCTGAGAGGAGAAAGATGTTTATTACTTCCAAGCTTGGACTACTGTAATTCATTATTATCACTGTTGCCTAAAACCTCCTGTTTTGGCTTCCTGTTGAATCCAGAATTCAAAATCCTGCTCCTCACATACAAGGTCTTAAATAATCAGGCCCCATCTTATCTTAATGACCTTGTAGCATTATATCAGCCTATTATAGCACTTCACTCTCACACTGCAGGCCTACTTGTTGTTCCTAGAGTATTTAAAAGTAGAATGGGAGGCAGAGCCTTTAGTTTTCAGGCCCCTCTTCTGTGGAGCCAGATTACAGTTTTGTCATGGTCCTGGGTCGGTGTCCCAGTGTTTATGTATTGCTATTTAATGATTTCTTTGTGGTTTGAGATTTCTAGTGTTTATCTCTACTTTTAAGATTAGGCTTCAAACTTTCATATAATGAGGCCTGGGTTAAGGATGCCTTGTTGATGCCAAAGATCAGCAGAGAATGGCCACTGCTTCAAGTGATAGCAAAGCTAAACTTAAATAATCAATCAGTACAACTAAAGTATGAGAAAAAGCATCTGTGAACACAGAACATGTCAAACACTGAAGTGGATATTCAACAGCAGCAGACGACCAAAAGCAAGTGCACTGAGGTACAAAGATGAGTCCACTGTCAGAGGCCATAAGAAGATCATTTGTAACCTTCACTAAAGCTGTTTCTGTGCTGTGATGAGCTCTGAAACCTGACTGAAACTCTTCAAATAAGCCATTCCTCTGCAGATGATCTGTTAGCTGTTTGACAACTACTCTTTCAAGGATGTTTGATATGAAAGGAAGGTTGGAGATTGGCCTATAATTAGCTAAGACTGCTGGGTCTAGAGATGCTTTTTGAGTAAAGGTTTAACTACAGCCAGCTTGAAGGCCTGTGGTACATAGCTGATTATTAGAGATAGGTTGATCATATTTAAGATCGAAGCATTAATTAATGGCAGGACTTCTTTGAGCAGTTTTGTAGGAATGGGGTCTAAAAGTCTGATTTGAGGCCCTAGTTTTCACCGGAGCTACAGTATCCAGAGTCGTACATAGTGAGGAGGTAAAATTATTAACAAGATGATCGACCTCTGTTGGAGCAGCGTTCAGATAGCTGCTCTGCTCTGTGTTGGTACAGGGCATTGAAGATGATAACAGTGGGTGGATTATATCTTAGTTACATCGCTTTCAGAAAGACATCTACTGTGATAAAGTCTACTCTCCACTGCTGTGTAATCAATTATTGTAAATGTAAATGTTATCAGGAAATGATCAGACAGGAGAGGGTTTTCAGGAAACACTGTTAAATGTTCAGTTTCTATGCCATATGTTAACACAGTGGTTCCCGCACGCACACGCACGCACGAACACATCCTCCAACCACACACGCCCATATTTTGCTCCATTGCGGTTTATTTCACACCTCAAACATTTAGTAAACAATTAAGCAAATACAAGTAATCTGCAATAAATTGCAGGTAGTAATAAAATAAACTACTAACTCTTTTACGCTACGTCCGCACCTACATGGGTATTTTTGAAAACGCAGCTGTTTCGTCCACACGTAAACGGCGTTTCGAATCACCGAGAACGGAGATTTTTTAAAACTCATTTTTTGCGTTTACGTGTGGACGAGGAATACAGAGTTCATCACGCAACGTCAAAGGTATGTGGCTTTTTTCACGTCACGCTGTGTGCCCGTTATTGTTTACATGAAATGAATTGCAGAATGGCAGATAGAGACGAAATACTGTTAATCTGACTATCTGCAGGTTTTACACGCTTGCATATACACACGCAGTTACTGTCCCTCCATTTAGAAAGGCAGAGGCGTCACGGTGTAATTATTTTACATGTAGTTGTTTTTTTTTCCTGTGTAATAATATTCAACATTGCTATCAATACATTTTTCAAAAAATCCCTCTGCAAAATGGGTTCAAAAACATAAACAACTGTTGGATCCTGTTTGTCCGTGATTTGAACCGGGGGAACAAATTGTGGCAGGATCGGCCTGATGTTATTTGTATCCCACTGTAACTTTACTGTATAAAGAGCTAACATCTCCAAAATGTCAGGAGTAGTTAGTCATTACAACAAGTGTTTTTGAACTACAAATCAAGAATGTGGGATACTGTTTGTCCGTGATTTGAACAGCCCAGCGCTGCTCCCGACGAAGGGAAAACCAATTCTGCAGGGAGACCTACCTCGGCACCCGTGCAGGTGAAGCCAAAGGGAAGATTTGCTTCACCATATTTTCTAGTCTTTGGCTTAGAATGAAGTTGGTTTGGAAACATATTCAGCGATGCTTCATCTCCTGCTTTGCGTTTGTGTGGGCGCCCATGCTAGCAGTGTCCAAGCGTTGTTGTTGTTTTTTTCCCTTTTCATGCCGCGCCCCCCCCCCCTGCAATGGCTCTGCTCCCCCGTAGGGGGAGGGCCCCACACTTTGGGAAGGTCTGTGTTAACACAACATCTAGAGTGTGATTAAAGTAGTGGGTGGGTTCTTTTACATTTTGAGAGTAGCGAATTGAGTCTAATGAAGGATTAAATGACACGTTGAGGCTGTCATTTTTAGCATCTACATGAATGTTAAAATCACCCACAATAATTATTTTATCTGAGCTCAGAACTAAATTAGATAAAAAGTCTGAGAAATCAGAGAGAAACTGTGTAAGGGTCAGGTGGACGATAGATGATAACAAGTAAGACTGCACTGAAAAAAGTCTAACATGCAGTCATTCATTCAATCTAATAAGTGCCATTCAAAACAGAATAAAATCATTGATTTGATTGTGAAACCCTTTCTTTTTGCATTTTAAAATACCACTTTTGATTTGGATGAAACTAAATATCTGTACAAAGGACACAAGGCAAAGTTTTTGATTTCTCTCAAAACATATTTCTTTTCATGTTGAACAGATAATATCTTTAATTTGAGTCAAAGTGATTTGCACTTGAACACGCCCACCAGAAATAGACCGGGACCCATTTTTATTCTGCATGGCTGCTGGAAACATCGTGTCACATCTTTGATTAATTTCATCTGAAAATAAACGTAAGTAAAGCCAAGTGTGTTACAAAAGCTTTTATAATTTGTATTGCCAAAATTGCAGAAAATAACCCCATTTAAGCTGGGTCGACAGCCACCCCTAATTTTTGCATGATTGTAGCTGCTAGCTATAAGCTAGCTAGCTATCCTGCGCAACGTTAGAACTGGTTACCAGAAACCGACCATCACAGTCGGGAATGCAAGTTAGGCAAAAAGCCGTTTTTTACCAGTATACTAACTAGCTAGCGTTACCACGATGCATCGGTGGTGGATACAGCTAGCTAGCACAAGTTCATAGTTCATAACATTCATAGTATAACTCCATGCTCCGCTTCGTTTGAATTTTTCTGGTGAGCTCGCGGTTTCTAGACACAAGCTTGTGTTTGTGCGCGCACGTTTGTCTCTCTTCATATAAATATCTGTGTGTTATGTGTGTGTACACCGAGCGCAAAAGATAATTATTAATGTGCATGATTTAGAGACAGAAATAACACGCCAGCATATAAGATCAATGACATAAGACTAATTCCTTCAATTGACTTTCAGGCGCGGCTCGGAAAAATGTGCATTTTCTGAAGAAATTGTAATTTTAACAGCAAAAAATTGACCCTATGCCAAACTTAGTCGCTAATGGCTGGTCTGTAGACTGTTTGGTATGTCATGTTACGTATTTCTTGGTTTTTCTATGTAATGTGTTTTATAGAGAAGTAACATTATTCTTTTTTTTCTGTATGCTTTCAGAACCACAGATCGCTCCATCCATTCCATGGCTGAAGCATACATTTTCATTTAATCTGAACAGGTATCATTTTGCATTTACACTGCACATCCTTTTTAAACATTTCATATTAATCTAGACTCTCCCTCATTATCCTCTCATTCACCTTGCTGATGTGTTGAGGACTTGATAAAAGAATACATGGTATGTCCATATCTGTTCTGTCTCTACATGAGATGCAGTCTCTTGATGTAAATTTGACAACTCTGCTATTAAATGCAGTGATTAATGTAGGACAGCAACGATTAATCAACTCATCAAGTTAATATCTTAGGGTTCTGTATTGTTTTCTTTTTTTTTTCCTTGGGCTTTGTGGAACATTTATGAAAATGTTCCACCATTGATTTAATTTAATGATTATGCAATTCACAATCTGATTAGTCAAATAATTGTTCTAATAGTCTGTGACCAAACAACTATCAAAATAGTAGTTTATTATGGTCAAAGATTTATCAGGTGTGCCAGACTTCAGTTCTTCACTTGTACATTTTGTTCCATATTTTACCTCAAGATATCTCAGAAAGATGAAGCTGAGGAAGAGCTGCAGAGTACCACCATGGCACTCTTCGTCTTCAGGGACAACTCAAGCCTCCTACATCAGCCTCGAGACATCGGGATAATCATTGATGGTGTGGAAGTCCTGAATGAGTTGCCTTCTGTGGCAGCTGGAGTGGCAATGGTCTTTGGACTCTGTTATGCTCTTAATATGGAATATCCACGAGGATTCAGGTTCACCTTTGAGGCTCTTCAAAAGATTATGATGGAGCTTGACTTTAACAAGATGACCTCTAAGATTCGCAAACTTAATTGTGAACTTAACACTGCACAGTAGTGTGTTTGCATGCATGTGAGCATGTGTATGTGCACATGCATGTGCATGTGTGCTTGGTTATTTTGCTTGGTTGGCCTGCAGTGGTATTCTACATTCAAAATTTATAAGAACACCCATTTGAAAGGGAGATTTAAGTTGATTTCATTGATACATGTGTAGATTTTTTTTTTTTTTTTTTTTTTTTTTACATTGTACAGGCACAGTGCACATATAAACATTTTTGAGTACTTGCAAATTGGTTTAAAAATAGTTTTTATAATGGTTTTATGCCAGTTTAGACAGGTTGCAGGTTTTATACTGGTTTTCAAAAGATTGCAGGTTTTATAAAACAAACATTTCTCTAATCATTTCTGCCGTAGCACTAAATCTGTATATTACTAATCCTCTCTATTGATTATAGTTAAAATGGTTTGGAACAATAAATAATTTTGAAATAATTGGTTGGCCAACTGTCTTGTTTTTTATAGGAAATGCAGAGCATTTTTGAACTGAAATAAAATGAAATGTAAAAAATATAGTTTGAATATATGTAAATCAATTACCTGGCTTCAACACAAACATATTAGTTCATGTTAATTTGGTTCGATGTGAATACATTAGGTTGGTTAAATTTCAATATATTAGCTTGGTTCAATAATTAAAATATGGTTCCATGTAAAAAAATCAATTTGGATCAATGCAAAATTTAAAGTTTCAGTCAAGTCTAGTAATATTGTTTATATCAACATAAAAGTATCAGGTCATATCAAGTGACTCAATTTGGATTCTATAAAGCCAAATATTTTGGATGTGACAACTGGACATCATTTTTTTTTTTATTTGAATAGGGTTATTCTTTTTACAGTGTGGTTTCTGACTTTCACAGCTGGGGTGAACAAGGCTAAGCATCAGGCTTTCAAATGAATTAAAAGTCTGTCTTGGTCTTTCGTTAATTAATAGGCTGGTGTGAAAAATTGCTGCCACACCGCCCCCTCGGCCTGTGCTTCGAGGTTTCTGGTAGTTAGAATGACTCGGGGGTGTTGGTTCATTTAAACTAACATAATCATCCTGCTGCAACCAGGTTTCTGTAAGGCAGAGTAAATCGATTTGTTGATCAATTATTAAGTCATGTACTAACAGAGACTTGGAGGAGAGAGACCTAATATTTAATAATCCACATTCACTGTTTTACTCTTTAGTTCAGATGTGGATACTGTATTGTTCTTTAAGATTGCAATTCAATTCAATTCAATTCAATTTTATTTATATAGTGCCAAATCACAACAAAAGTCGCCTCAAGGCGCTTCATAGATACAGAGAAAAACCCAACAATCATATGACCCCCTATGAGCAAGCACTTTGGCGACAGTGGGAAGGAAAAACTCCCTTTTAACAGGAAGAAACCTCCGGCAGAACTAGGCTCAGGGAGGGGCGGGGCCATCTGCTGCGACCGGTTTGGGTGAGAGAAGGAAGACAGGATAAAGACATGCTGTGGAAGAGAGACAGAAGTTAATAACAGATATGATTCAATGCAGAGAGGTCTATTAATACATAGTGAGTGAGAAGGGTGACTGGAAAGGAAGAACTCAATGCATCATGGGAATCCCCCGGCAGCCTACGTCTATTGCAGCATAACTAAGGGAGGATTCAGGGTCACCTGGTCCAGCCCTAACTACATGCTTTAGCAATTGCAGCGGTCCCAGATCCAGCTGTACACACTGGAATACTCTCCCATGTTGCTTGTCTGTGTTTTATTGTGTTATGGTGTGGTATCTGTGCATTCCTGGATTATCCTTTTGTGTTACACATTTCACTGTTTTTTTGTCCCTTGCTACCTAGCCTGACATGTCGCCCCAATGTGATGTTTGTGTATTGTATGTACGGTCGCCAAGGTCTGTCATCTCGGTTGTGGGCAACTGCAACTGACAAATAAAGGCTCTCTCATCTCATCATCTTTTTGCTGGTTTTTAGTTTGTTTTTTCTCTATGGCTAAATTACCTCCTCAGCATATCTTGAAGTTCTCCAGAGGCCTGGTAATGAACTAATCATTTGATTCAGGTGTGTTTACCCAGGGTGATATCTAAAACCTGCAGGACACTGGCCCTCAAGTCCTGGAGTTGGACACCCCTGCCGTAGGTTATATACAGAGCTGTTAGTGTTGTAGTGTTGTCATTATGTTGAAGATTGTATTAACTTGTAAAGTGAAATCATGATGCATTTAAGGTAACCCCTTTTCATTTTTATTTAAGAAGAGAATTTGTTCCACTGTGCAATGACTGAGTCTCTTTGTTTTCTTGGAGATAATTTCTCATGCCTTTTAAGAAAATCCCCTCACATGGAACAGAAGAGGCTGGAGCGCACAGAAACTGGTAGAGATGCAAGTATATGGCCTTCCTGGGTCAGCTAAAAAGAATAAACAAATTAAATTGCTGCACATTTTGTAGAATAACATTTTAAGATTTTAAAAATACATATTTTTATTATATTACATTTAAGTCAAATGGAACTCTTTCTTAAGTTCTTATATGTATATTATGAAAAGCAGATTTTTCTTTTGTTCAGACATTTTAAGTTTTTCACATTTTCAGATAAATTAAACACACAAAGCAAAAGCAAACAACAAAAACAGTAAGCTGAAAACCCCACTGGATTGACCAAAACTCAAAATACACCCACACGACAGAACCTCCTCTCTTCCTCGCTGGCTCCATATCTCCCAGTAGAATGATCATTGGTTTGCTGTCTCTCACCATCAAAGCTCTCTATAAATCCCGGGAATGATTCACTTCCTTATAAACCACTGAATCAGTTGCATTGCAAATGAAGCTTGGAACATCACTGATCACGTGACTCAGGCCAAATGAATCAAGCCTCAACACAGTACTTCTGAAGCAATGTTTTGGGTTTTTTGACACACGTGCCGAAGCCTCAGCTTCAAGCGGGCCATCACTATAAATCACTAATATTTAGCAGATTTAAATTTCCCATCTGAAATGATTATTTCCTTTTTTGTGGTTTTCAATGTTTTCTTTTCTAATTCCTGTGTGGTGAAATATCATCCACCTAGGAAGTGAGTTGTCAGGGTCCTGGGTCTGAGCGACCCAGGGTCCCTGAGCAGTTATGGACTTGTATTATATTATATGTGTATTCTTGGTGTTGCTGTCCCTCATTCCCTCTGCAGGGGTGTGTGTGTGTGTGTGTGTGCAGATGCAGGTATATCTGGGAGCACCTGTTTACAGGCACCTTCAGGCCTGGTGAGTGTGGCCCTGCCAGGTGGTCGGCCACACCTGAAGACCATCACACAGCTGATCAAGCCTCGTAGGAGGAGCTACTTAAGAGTGTGGTGGAGGGTTAGTTTAGGGTTATAGTTTACATTTGGGTGTGGAGTTAGATTATTCTTATGCTACATGTTTCATGTAACTTATTCAAACATTACTGCCCTATCGTCGTACCCTTTCAGAAATCAAATCAGCCCTCAAAGCTCTCACACATTCAAATCCACAGCCTCCAATGGTGACCACACTGAAGAGAGCAGCTGACTGAAAGCAGTGATATGAATGAAGACTGTGTGGAGTCCATTCCTCTGTCCATCAGCCAGGTCATGCTCAAGTTGAGCATCAGAAGAGCAAAAAGTGCAAACAAAAGCATTTGAAACTCCAACACCTGAAAAGGAAATGGAAATAAATGAAATCCTTGAAGGATAAACCTGCCCATAAACCTCTCAGACTCCCAAAGCACTAGAAATGTGAAAGACGTAAACCCGACCACACAACCAGGATTCATAAATTTGGTATGAATTCTTTGGCAAAAATGTTTTTTCTTGTGTAGTGTATTGTGAATTTTGATAACTGATTGTTCTATCCAGGAACTCACATCTGGCCAATTAAAGAGATACTACTAATAGCAATATTTTGCTAATATCCTTGTCAACCAATTGAATTAGAAGAATACTTTCTAACACTGTACCTCATCAATATGTCACATTTTTAATTGTTGCTGTGTTTTTACTAAACTTTATTTTATACAGAGAATGTCCTGAATGCTTGGTTTGAGCACATTTGTGGGAGAATTAAAAAAAGATGTGGAAAATGCCAAACAATGGGTCCATCAAGTCCGCTCCTTGCATATATCATGACTCAAGTCCCTGCCATGAAGTTTGCCTTTCTGGACAACAGAGAGACTGACAGAGTACATTTTTAGGATGTCTGTGATATATTAATACAGTACTCTCAATAACTTAATTTCCTTAGGCATTATTAAAATATCTTGATTCAATAATATTTAAAAATTGATTATTGATTTGTGTTTGTGGTATTTTTTAGCTTGACAACTGATCTGAATAAACATGCTGTTACAACCAAACAGGTTTGGACTGGAAATGTGAGATGCTGCTTGTTTGCAGGGCAAGAATGAGTGAGTTCTTGCTGTTCCTCTTATATAACCACTGTTTCTTGAAAATGGACTAAACAGCTTTGTATATTTAGCCTGTTCAAGGTTTTGCAAAGCAATGCCTTTTGTACTGATGAATTGAACAAGAGGGATTTTTTTTTAATTGTAACTGTAATGTTTTTAATCATTTTTAATATTTTCTACTTGATTAAATTACAATCTTTGATGTGTTTTTTAAGATGTTTTTCAATTTTTGTCAATTCTGAATAGCGATAGTTTAGTGCCAACCAGGAGAGGTTCAGATTTATTGGTGTTGAGTTTAAGGAAGTTGGAGGAGAACCATGAATTGAGTTCAGCTAAGAAAAGGGTGAAGGAGGGTGGAGGAAGAGTAGAATTGGGTTTGGTAGAGAGGTAAAGCTGGGTGTCACTGGCATAGCAGTGGAACTGAATGTTATATTTACGAAAAATGTGTCAGAGTGGAAGACGATAAATAATGAAAAGGAGGAGCCCAAGGACAGATCCCTGGGGCACCCCAGTAGATAGAGGAGAAGGCTGAGAAGTGAAGGATTTCAATGGAATAAACTGAGTGCGGTCAGACAGGTATGATTTAAACCAGGCTAATGGAGTATGAGAGAGGCAAATAGAAGCTAATCTGCTAAGAAGGATGGGGTGAGAGATGGTGTCAAAGGCTGCACTCAGATCAAGGAGAATAAGGATGGAGAGGAGACCAGAATCAGCTGCCATAAGAAGATCGTTTGTATTTTTATAAGACCTATCTGCAACTCAGATATCTGCAAGATATCTCACTATTTTTGACTTTTCTGAGCCTGTCAAGTCCTTCTTTTGACCCATTTTGCCAAAGGAAAGGACGTTGCCTAATAATTATGCACACCTGATATAGGGTGTTGATATCATTAGACCACACCCCTTCTCATTACAGAGATGCACATCACCTAATATGCTTAATTGGTAGTAGGCTTTCGAGCCTATACAGCTTGGAGTAAGACAACATGCATGAAGAGGATGATGTGGACAAAATACTCATTTGCCTAATAATTCTGCACTCCCTGTATGAGGGGAAGGAGAGGAGGTAGACAGGCTTTGACAAGGACTGTGGGAATAGGATCCAGCTGGCAGGTAGAAGGCTTTGATTTGCGAATGAGATCAACAATATCCCTTAGAGATGGAAGTTGAAAAGCAGAAAGGAAGTGAGAAAAGGGTGGAATTAAGATGGAGGAACTACATTGAATATTAGGAACCACGTCTAGGTGTATTTTATAATTTTTTTCAGTGAAGAATAGCATTAGAGTCGCACAAGTTGGATGAATAGAGATGAGCGGGCAGAGAATCGGGTGGCCTGTAAAAGGAGTTGAATAATGAGAATAGGGTCTTGGTGGAGTCCAAATGTGAGATGCTGCTTGTTTGCAGGGCAAGAATGAGTGAGTTCTTGCTGCTCCTCTTATATAACCACTGTTTTTTTTTTTTGTTTTTTTTTGTTTTTTTTTTTTGGTGGGAAAATGAGACCAAATTGAACAGATCACTACAAGATTATTTACATAACATGACCCACAGAGGCTTCCAAAAAGTGAAACTAATTAACTCAAACACTCCTATCAACACTCCTGCAGTATAAATAGCTTTATTCTCACATCAAAAGCAAGAGATAGCAAATCGACATTACATTAATATGATCTAAAGTTTAGCCCCCAAGGAGTTCTGATGTTCATTTCTTGATTCACAGGTCCTTATGTCTCCTCCTCTGTCCCTCCGTCCACGCTCCACAGGGTTGTAGTTCCAGGCTGCCCATAAGATTCAGTGAATGTGTTATTCAATCTGTCTTACCCAATGCTGTATATATGTTGTTTTAACCTGTCTACATTAGTCTAGCCTGTTTCTACCATATACATCAGAGAGCACCTTTCACAGATGATAGAATACACAACATAACTACTGTTAAGTGCAGTCTTCTCTGAGATTGGGGTTCTGGCTCCCTCGTGTGGCTCAAAAAGGGTTAGGGGAAAACAAGTTGGGAGTCCGGTCCCCGAAGGGGGCCGGGCTCCAATGCACTGTCCATACCTGTTCCCATCCCGGGCGTTCAGGTCCCCCACAGTACGCCCCAAAGGGGTATGATCGTCCAAGGGGCCGGTGATGATGTCCCCATCCCGGTTCCAAAAATTAACCATGATTAGGTTTTTATTGTGATTTTGCTTTGTCTTTAGGGTTAGGGTTAGGTATTTAGAGACTATGGCTTAGATATTTTGTCTTAAACTTTATTGCACGGTCCTAGGTATCGGCTGAATCATCCTGTTTCCCCTTTTCGGCTCTTCTCCTTCTCCACGGCATCGTCCTCCTCTTCTTGGGCTTCTTCTGTACATCCTTTCATGTGTTGTTAATTATTAGTCCTTCCCCCAATGTCTTTATTCCCCACAATCCATTAAGAGGTATAGTTGAAACACTCTGCAATGTCACCTTTTTGATAATAATAGACCCACAGCCATAAGTCTCCCATAACTCTCAGGAGGGGATTCAGGCTCCAAGAGAAAATAACTTTAGCATTTAAATTTTCTTATTCATATCAAACAATAATCTACAACCCATGCAATTAGTATTTATAATAAACCATCACACTGTTAGTGTTTCACTCTCTGTTCAAACCAGTTATCATGCAATTCTGTTACGGGGACTTATGGCTATCAGGAGTACATATACCACTTTAATCTTGACCTTTTAGTCTTTTTTTTTTTTTTTTTTTGTGACAATTTGCCCTGTAACACAATTATGATCTGTTCCTTCACATATACATTTCTATGCTTTGACAGCAAACAACAGATTTCCAGACCATTTTCTTGGTTGAAACTTTCTTTATTTCACACTATACCTCTAAAACCTTACCTCTATAAGTATATTCTAAGGTTTTATTCAATTTAGCCTCATATAACAATCGGAGAATACGATGAGGTCTCCGGGCTTGGCTCTTGACAATTACAACAGGAAATCCAGGTCTTTCTGCCCTCCCTCCCTCAGACATTGAAGTCTCCACGGATTCATTTACACCATATTATATATACTTCATATTAACAACATCATAGGAATACAAGATTATTAAGATCCAAACCCATAAAAAAAAATATTCAGAGATAAAGAACCAGAGAAACATATTTCCCACAAACGTTTCTCAGGCAGGCACATTCAGACCCGTTGGCATATAAGTTTTCAATCTGTCTATCTCGATCTTCTCCATCCTCCTTCGCTGACCGACCGACCAACCTGGATTAGCCACTCGCGGTTCTATCACCCCTCTAAACCCGCACTAAGTCGCAGGCTTTCGCACCAGCTCCCAAAGATTTTTTCAGCAGTCTCCCCCGTCCAGTGAATACCATCTGCTGTGGTGTGAAAATGATGCTGCGATATACATGGCAAATAATTGTAATGCGTGCTAATGAAATTATTAATAATAGTGAGATTATACTGCTGAGTTTTGGACAATGACTTGGAAAATTGAATGTGGGCTACAAAAATGTCCGCATTCGGAAACACAACTTTCGCACCATTCACTACCTTGCGTAATTGTTTGATTGAGGTTTTTTGGGGGTCCTGATCCTTATTATTAATGCCTATAGACAGAACCACCATTGCCGTATTTTCGCAAACCGGTGTCATTTCCAACAGGTTAAAAAAATGGTAAAAATTCGCACCCGGATAGCTCTCCACCTGAATCTGATCATTCTCGAAGGGGGGTATCCTATTTAGATTGGAGTCTCCCAAGAAAACTACAGGTTTGTCAACTTTAATTCTCCAATCCTGGAATTTCCTACTGGCCCTCGCCCGATGGTAAGTTGGCGTGTGGTAACCCCTCTCTGCGCCCCTCGTCTCTGCCCCCGCCCCGACCGGATCTCCCTTCCCTGTAGGCCCGCGTCCGCCATGAGGCACCCTTTGCTTTATTTGCCGCACGGTTTTAAAATCTATCATCGAGCCATTGCTCTCATTATCCTCCTCGCTCAGGTGAAAATTACTCTCAATATTAGGATAGTGGGGATCAGCGCGGTCCAATGAGTCACTGCTCAGGTTTCCCGCTGGCTCCTGCTGTTGCAGGGCCTCAATCGTCATTTCACCCACTACTTTATCACCTGTTTCAGCAGAGGTTTGGATTTTTACTCGCTTTTGTTGTTTCATTATAGGGTCCGGACCATTCGTCCGGTCTCCTGCGCGAGACGTGGAGCAAGACACTGAAGGGGTGGCGGGCTCAGATGGCCACCTGTTCGCGGCGGTTAGGGACAGATCACGGCGCACGGTAGTTCCAGGACATACAGGGGGGAACACAGAGAGGCAGGCAGAATGTCATCAGTTTCATCCAAATCTACCACAACGTTTGACCTGACTCTGGTTGTTATCTCCACCCTACTCCCACCCTCTCCCGTCTTCCCCCCTTCCACATTTCTCCCCTTTTCTACAATTTCCCTCGGGAGGGCACCCGAGGTGGCCGGCGCACGGGCATTGATAGTCTAACGCTCATTCAGCTCTTCTAAAATTGTTTTCATTTTCCCCAATGATAAGTTTTTCTGATAGGAAACATTTTGTGTATTACTGCTACTAGCAGTCTGGCCTTTCATCATTGTAGGTAAGGGCGGGAATTCATTATCATCTCTCAAGTTAATCGGTATTGACCCCGATTCTCCCCCCCTCTGTGCCATATTCTGTTCCCTCGTGTGACCGGCCTCCGAACGGGCTCTCCCTCCACCCTCTTCCCCTGATGATTTAAGCAGAGTATCAACTGTTGACATTGTGGAAACCCGTAAGCGAGCCCCGTACCTTTTAAAAGCCCACACCTTTGCCACCTGAAATGACACCTCATTTTTTACAATTCCATTCAAAGATTCAATAACAGTGACATAATGATCATAAAGAATATCCATATTTCTGGACATCCAAGAGTCTGTGTTACATTCAAGTTGCCTCCTAACTTGTTCTGTGGGGGCAGCCGGTTTTATAAAATTTGAGAGCCTGGACACCTGTTTTATCATACCCCTAGGATAAAAGCCCGTGTCGCGTGTTTCCTCAATCACACCTTTATGGTGTAGTGCCTGTATTAGTTTAAATATATTCTTCGCACTCTTTCTTGTGTCAGCATCAAGTGCACGATTTGGTGCAGGGGCATCTTGTCCTCCCTGTTGTCTAACACGTCTTCTGTTCGGGCGACCCCATCCCTCCCCGTGCCTCGTCCCCTCCCGACCCCCAGCATGCATAGCCAGACCACCACTAGCCGAACTTTCACCTAAGGTTTCAAAATTATTATTTTTTTGCACCTTGTATTTGTCAGTGGGGAGCTCACCTGAGTTATCTTGTGTTTGTTGGACCACTCGATTCATGCTTAGTGATCTCTGCCTCATCCGTGCTCTCCGCTGGTGGCGTGGAAACGTCCATCCGCCGTCCTGCATATCGTCTTCTTGCATCTGTGGCGTTTCCAATCGGTGTTTTTCCATCCCGTACCCGGACCAATAATAGTCCCACCGACCACGGGCGTCCCCGCGTCGGTGTCTGTTGGTCGGTGTAGACTCAAAAAACAAGAGGGTTTAGGTACACAAACCGATACCTCGCTCAGATCCCACGCCACCTCTCAGTCTCCGTTTTAGAGTTCACGGATGGTTTACTTACAGGTGAATAAAAACTCCCCACTATACAGTTATAAAAAAAGTTCGTCAATTAAAATTAGTCTTTCATATGACTGGGCTAAACAGTGTTACTTGTCGCCCGTCTCTGGAAGGGCTAAAAAAAGTCGCCTTTCTTCCAAACAATTCTGGTCTGGCGTCCCTGACGTTTCGCGGAGTTTCCGCTTCTTCAGAGGGATACATGCTACTGGG